>NW_014554324.1:1251637-1285094 GCF_001313825.1 Dinoponera quadriceps
GGGGGGAGGGGGGTAGATAGATAGAGAAATCTCTTCTTCGGCGAGAGAACGCGAATACGAGCGCGAGAATGCGTCTCGGTTTTCGGTCCCGTCGCGTTTAAGCAATTACGCCGGCGGCCTGTTTTTCGCGATCCGCGCGAGCTCTCGTCGCGAGTTGCGAGCTAACGAACTTGTTTTCCGACTCGCGGCCGGAGAGACGTGCCATCGAGTCTCTTCCATCATTGATTCAATAACGGCAGGGGAAAGCCCCCNNGCCTCATCGGCGTACACGGCTCCTTCGAGGCCTCGGCGCCATTTGTCTTCGGGAAATGGAGACCTCGTAATAGAATATAACCCCCCGTCGATTACGATCGCCGTCGTGGTAAAAGCGAGCCGCGTTTTTCACACGGAATTACCGCAGACTCGCGGAATTTGGTCAAAAAGAAACGTCTCGACGAGGCGTTTCCCTCCCTCTCATCTCCCCTCCCCCCTCTCCTCCTCTCTCTGTCTCTCTCTCTTCCTACTTTTTATCTTCTGATTCTACTGTTATTTACTCAATACTTGGATAGTTATCAGTAATTTTTCCTCTTTCTTCCGCACAGTTCGACTTCAGCACAGTGAAAAATGAAATCGGTTGGATTTACCTGAGCAACCAAACGCGTCTTGGTCGAAGGAAATAGAATTTCTGCTTGCAACAGCTAAATCTAGTTCGTAAGAACTAGACATTTTCTTCCGCTCAACTAAAATGCGATTCGTTTGTCCATTGTCAGGTAGATTCAGCCAGACGCATTTTTCAGTGCAACCTACTATGATTATATACACTATAAACTCAAGAGGTTTCCAAGCCCGAGGTAAAAATAAGATCCACACGGGAGAAACAGTTCGGTTGGATTTACTTGAAATGAGCGAACCGAACGCGTCTTGGTCGAAGGGAACAGAAGGTTCTGGTTATAAGAGCCGAATTTAGTTCATAAGAACCAGACATTCTATTTCTTTCCGACACGCGTTTGTCCGGTTTCAAGTATAAATTCGATCAAACCAGTTTTACATCCACGACAATATTCTATTTTACTCTCCACGCTACTCTATTCTCTCTTCTCTATTCACCGCTTCGCGAAAAATAATTCGTCGCTGCTTCGGCAGGAGGACGGTATCATCGATCGGATATACCCCGGCGGATCCGTTGGAAATTTCCCTGGAAAAACGGCGCACATTCTTCCGGGGAAGCGGGTGGGATAACACAAGCTCTTGCACGTAGAGAGCGAGCGGATCGCTTCGCCGCGACATATTATAATCGATCAGCGGGGTGACACTTACTTTACAACGGGGGAACGTTCCGCACGGCTTCCGCGTGAATCATCCATTTCGCGGTAACAACCTGATAGATGTCCTTGGGGCTACGGTATTGTAATGCGGCTCCATTACCGTACTTAATGCGTCAGATGTATCGCCGCGCAAATGCGCCTTCGGCCGAATTCATTTCGCATTTGACGAGCCGCAGTGCGCGCGCACCGCTGCACGCGCGATGTACCGCCGAGGAGTAGCTCGTCGAACAAGGGGGACTCTCCCCGATCGTCGATCCGAGTTAGGTCGTTGCCGGGGAACATCAATGGGGCGTTAATTCATCGAACGCCGCCGCCGTGCGCACCCGTGGCGTCGTTAACGTCGACGTACCGTGACGATTTCACGAGGAGCAAGAACAACGCCGCCGCGGGAATTCACGTTAATCATCATCATCAGGCCTCAAAACTCTCGTCTCTCCCGTGGGGGCGGGCCAGGGTGGATCTGCGCTGCCGGAGACGTTTCTCCGTTCTACGCTTAATCCCGCCCGACGACGACGACGCTCCCGTTATAAAACGAGCGACGGGCCCTCCGTTTCTCGTTAAATACGTACGAAGAGACGACATTCGAGGCAAATGAGATTTATTACCAGCTTCGATACCTCCGGGAAAGAGGAAGGAGGAGAGAAAGAGAGAGGGGGGGAGAGAGAGATGATGTCGCGTCGTTAAGGAGCGAATGTGCCGGGCGATTTCGTAAAATCTATAACTCGACGCGCTACGATGTGATCGCGATTACCATCACGATGAAGCGCGATTTTCCGTTCGTCGCAGACGAATTAATAAAAGCGAAAAAAAATAAAATTTAGCATATTCTTTGCCGCGAACATAAATCATTCCCTCGGCGGATAGAAGTCTTTTTTAATTATTAGTTACTAAATTGCTAAATGTGCAAAGTAGATGTATACTCCGATCGCATCCTCGAGTCGTAGAATCACCGGTCGTTAATCGCTCTTACTATACTCAAAGAAGAAAGATATATATCTCTTTGTTTTTTTATTGTCACGTTGTTAATATATACTGGGTATATTTGTGATTTTAATCGAAATAAAATTATTCCTTTATGATTCATACCCGTAATAAATACTGATGTTAATATTGCTATAACGACGTTTTTCAGAACGACGAAAAATATGATTAACGGCAGAAATTGCTATAATTTCAGTGATATCAATCATTTTTTTCCGGGAAAATCAGAATCCCAAGTCGAAATTTTCATACTTTGACGCTCTTAAAGATATTTTGCGTCTACTTACGTAGCTTACAAACTAATAAATACTCACTTTGACGATATTACACTTGTTAATTTCTCTCTTGAACTTTTACTTCTACAGAATTAAAATTTTAATGCTATTATAAGACAACTTACTTCTGACGCTGAAACGGCGTAAACGGGAATTTGAGATATCAACGTGATCAAAGCAGAAGCAAATTATATTATTAGAATTAAAATTGAACTCCTTTTGCTATAGTAGCTCTTACTGCACAGAGAAAAGAAGATTGGTTGGATTAACATGATAATGAATGAACTAAACGCGTTTCACACCAAAGAAACACCAAATTTTTAGCTTTGAGGGCCAATTTTCGGTTCGAAATATGAATTAGGAAAACCAGAAATTCTGTTTCTCTCAAAACACGTTTGGTTGTTCTTTCATCGCGCTTTACGTACTCTTTTTGTGGTTCTAATCACACAAATATCAGAAGCGATATGCATGTAAGATTCAAAGTTATCACTAACACTATAATAACGTTAGAAAAATAGTTCTCGACTGTAATTCCTTCACTATAATGATTCGAATTGAAAATAGCAAATATTTTCTTCTCAGTGATAGGACCAAAATTTCGACTGGGAATTCGATTGATTTCTTTTCACCTGTGCGTCGTGGAGTCGACGGAGACGCTCCCGTTAATTCGCAGGTAGCTCGCGTCGCTTCATTGCGCACGCCTGATAACGGCCATTGTATTAACACGACGAATACTAACGAGGTGGGTGCGATCGGCTGGAATCGTTCGTCATTTTCTCCGCGTTTACCTCGCTGACGACTGTCGCGCGTCGTTACGGCCGATGGCTCGATGATATTCGCGCACATTAAATCGACGAGCTACCATTCACGGAGGTTTTAAAGGCTCCGGCTTCGGGATACGGCGCGTTAAAGGGCCGTAAAATCGCGCACGTCGGCACGCATCCGCGCGACGCTGGTAATCCGGAAGAGCGAAAACGTGACGTGTCCCGCGGCCTGTCCCAATTCCGGGTTCAACAATGCGCACATCGATCTACACTTTGTTTTCACAACTCGCTCGCTCGCTCGCGCGCGATTATGCATCCGTAATGCGATCGGCACGTTTTATCGTCGTAAATTCGAGCGGCGCCTTTCGAGCGCTTTATCGCCGTTTCAGAGCGGTGCCGCGTGGCTATTAAGCTCACGACGGAGCAGTTAAAGTGAGCCCCGAACGGGCTCTCCTCGAGGAAAGCGTAAAGCGTAATACCACTTCGCGTATGTACTACTGCGTGACACGTGCTCCGCGTAGAATCCGCCGGTGTCCCGACAGTTCCAAGTTTCGCGATCGAATCGGCGCGTTTAACCTGTTATCGCGCGAATTTCTTTCGAAGCCGCCGCGCTATGCGGCGAAATTATCTGACGAACAGCAAAAGTTTCCACGGACGAGAGAAGTGTGCCGGTATGTGTATGTGGACGGTCACAGACACGTCGCGAAACTTTTTCTCGATGAGTTTCACGGCACATTTCGTATCCAATAGGAAAATGTATCTCCTGGAAATTACTAGAAGGCAAGCTCTCTTTTTCGACACGGGATGTATTATGAAATTAATAAAAAAAATTTTGCTATTTCTTCGCGACTAACTTGACAGAAGTTACCGTTATTTTCGGTTTCAACTATATCCTTTTCTATTTTTCTATTTTCTAACTATAAAAATAATAATAACAGTATGCACGTAAAGTTATTGTTACTGACGTTACGGTAACTTTTACTAAAAAATGATTCACCCGATTATAAGTATTTTACTATGGTTTATAGTTGTGGCATTACCGTCAGAAATATCAAATATTTTTTTGTCAGCGTACACCGAATGAAAAGAATCTTTAGTATTGCAACTATATCGCGATATCTTTAGGATATCCCTATGATGTATTTTAGGCATTTCTGCTGTGTGGGTAATCGCATAAATGAAAGAATTATAATCAGCTAACTACTTTTCTAATAAGTGTTACTATAGTGTCAGTAATAATAAACATACATCCATATTGCTACTATTTTATATTGTTACTTATTTTTAAATTGAAATCAGAAGATATAATTGAAGCCGAAAATGATTTGTAATTTTAGTGGAATTTCTCTCAGTGTAGCTTGTTTATATCGTTTCTCGAACAGTATAAAAAGGAATCTTATCACTTAAAATAGTTTATGTTGATTACTATTTTTATACGTTATATTCCACAGGCACAGCCGTGTGGTCAACACTCTTTGTATTTCTTTTCTCATGTTGCATTCAGTATCCGATTCGTGTCCGCGTGCCAGAAAAATAGTAGACCGGAGTGTGTCAGGGAAACGTCAAGTCATGTCATGTCGAATCGAGTGGGTGCAAAGTAAGTCAGTCGGATTGCATCGGAACGCGTAGATTTGGTTTTCGGCCCACCGGAGTCAACCTGAAAAAATGTTGGATATCGAATCGTATCATTTCGGCTGTGCCTGCACACGTTAGAAAAGTTGACTTTACGAGTGCGGCTTCGTCGTCGGGCGATGTCGGCGAAACGCTCAGGAAATTGACGAAATCGTAAAATCAGTTCGTCGATCGTAAAAGTCGAAATCCAGCCGGTACTCGCTAAGTTGTGATAGAAGAAAAAGAGAGGAAGAGGTACGAAGAACAGATAGAAAGGAAGACAAGGAGGCCGACGACACCGACTTGCCGAGGAGTCTAATGGATCTTTAGGAGTAAAAAGATCTCTTAGAGCGAGACGGGGAAAAAAGAGCGGAGGAAAATCGGCCACTTACGGGCGAACGAAGCATACGAGGGACATTTCGCCCGTCATTTACAGCCACTCAAAAATTTCCGAGTTTCCAGTCAATTATTCCCCCGGCGAGATGGGCTCGTTTCGTGCGCCGCGATCTGTAAAGCGTAAATATTTGTTAATAACTCTCACTTGCCACTTGCAGAGTGATGCATGGTATATGTATATGTGTGTGTGCGCGTAGTCCCGGTATGAATAATTCGATAACATTCACGCTTAACGTCGAAATGATACGACGAGTATCGGAAAACGATCGATCATCTTCGTCATGGTTGCGGTAAATATTTCAAGCATAAGCGATATTTCGAGCCTAAGGGATTATCAGTCTATTTCTTATTTAGTCGGGCGATTCATAGTCCGCTTTTTTTGTAGAACCGTAAGTGAGCGGCTTCAGGTCCCGCGCATTCGCGATAAAGTAAATGTGTATTTCCACATGAACGTGTATCGGAATAAATGAATTGATGCGGCTCTTCGTGTTGGAACGAGCGTTATATTTCCAGCGAGATATTTACATCGTTCGCAAAAATAATGTTTCGCCACGGCTATGAAGCTATCGCGCGTTCACGATGGTGGAGAGCACCAATGAACCGCGCGGCAGATACTTCGGCACTTTTATGCGATTTCTTCGATTACGAGCAGTGGAACGATTGCTCTTATCCCGGGCCCGTGAGTCGTAAAACTTCTTTTATGTGACTTTTCGACTCCGTATAAAAAGCTGTATAAAAAAAGGTATTCCTCCGAGCCGGTCAGTGTCCAACGCCCGTATCGGAAAAGATTTCCCGGCGCGTATTGTTCTCTTCGCGCCTGCGGATATATTTCTCGCCATTTCTCGCTCGTTTCACGGCCGATTCGTCGAGCTATCGGAGGAGCACCAGTCGTGATGATTCGGCGACTACAAATTAATAGTTGAATCTGGTAACGATTTTAAGAATGGAGGAAAAGCACCGGAACCGACATATTATTCTGTTTTTGGACTCTAAAACTCGGTTGAGAGTGTAAAATTGTAATTTATGTGCATAGATGTAAACCAGCAACACTTTATTACTAAAATACAATATATATAATAATCTAACACTAATATGTAATAATCTCTAAAATTATTATATATTTCCTTGCAAATTACTACTTTTAAAATATTCGAGGATTGACGCTTCTAAAAACTAAGCTCCAAAACCGGCTCCAATACCCATGATACCTATAAGAAATTATCAAAACGATTAAATAAAAGCATAGAAATTATATTCTTTTTTACATTTATTATCTATCTTTACACGTTACCTTTACTCTTACATATTTTTAAAAATTATAAAATTTTATGATATTTATTGTTTCTTTATTATGTGAAAAGAGATTCTCTGTCTTCTTCTTTCCGACCATCTTAAATAAACAAATAAGAAAAACAAAGGAATCATTCACTGACAGTTTCAACTGTGAATTGATATTTCACAGGAAAGTTCAGGTATGTCGGTTAAAATGAAAGGAACTCAGGTATGTCAGTTTACAGAACAACCCCTAACTTTTTTTGCACGGTTCACTAACAGAGATTGGCACAAGATCCAAAGTGATGTAGAAAGTTCCAAATTCACACCGTAAAATAATACTGTGAAATAAATTACCGCTGATTTGTTACTTTATTTTTATCAGGAAGGAAGCTCTACATTTACAAAACTTCAACACAAACAAATCAAACAATGCTAATAACACAACCGAACACGTATGCAAATAGAAATTGCCATTTCAGCCCCATCTGCTGCACACAGTAGACGAAGTTCATATTCTGTCCGACAGAGTATTTTACGGTCGAGAAAGTTACAGTTTTGGTGCTTTTTCCCGGATAATCTTATAAACCGACATGGAAAGCGCACGTGTAAGGTAAAAAACGAGATCGATACTTTTGTGGGCATAATCCAATTTTAATGCAAACATAACTTCGCGCGTCAGCATCCGTTGTGATCGGCCGCGTTTCGTCGAACTTGTCCTGTTCGCGCATTTTTCAAGGCGCGTTAATCAAGGACGAGGCTCGTCGGGACGTCCGTCGGCGAGCGTCGAGCGAACGAATGCGGAGGGGGGCATCATCTCAAAGAGGAAGTTTCATATCCGATGCGGTCGTGTTCCAGCGCGACGCGTTTCGCGAGATAGCCTTTACAGGGGACTGGGAACTCCATGTTCATAAAGAAGGCTGGTTTGTCGTTCGGAGCATAGCTCTGACATAATCGATCGGCCGGGGCAGACCTGACGATATTTATCTACCTTTACTGCAAATGAAAGCGCGTCTCCGGCGACGCCCTGACGCAGTGCGAGATGTTTTCAAATCGCGATCGCAACGAAACATAATAGAGTTGCGCCTGTAACGTCGCGATCCTCCGATTCCAGTTTTATATCGCGTGATACGCCGATTGATAAACACCGGTGGCTCGTGCGCGCCGCATGGAAACCACTGTCCGTTAAAGAGGTCAGCACGTCGCCGCATTCTGCTAATGGGAACATTTCTCCGGGTCTAATCGGGGCCCAATCCGATCTCCCAAAATCATTATGGATTCTGATTGGAAGATCTACGCGGGTTCTGATTGAAAGTGTAATGTTTCAAACATATCATTTTAAGTAGGAAACGTAAATCGATCCTGTTCGGTTACCTCGAACGTTTTTCCGTAGATTTTTCTGCTTTCTATTTTACTCTATTTTATTATGATCCGACGAAATGTACGAAACACTTTAGGCATTTGCATTTTCCGAGTTCGCACACGCACAATCTCTGATATTCGGTCGAACTGCCATTCGATTCTGACGACGACAGTCGCAAAGCGAATCGCAGCCAATCGATATCGCGGAAAAAAGACTTCGTCTCGTGTTTGAGATAGGAATAAGATTCTCGATTGTGATCACAATGGGATAGCCTACATCGGGACGACTTTGGGTATTCTAACCGGAATCTACGCCGTATCTGGGAAAATCGTAATAAATTTCTACGCTGGATTAATCTCCGCTTCTCTCTCCCTCTCTCCTTTTTCACTCGCGCGCTCTAATTGCCGGTAATTCGATATTAAAAAGCGCAAAGACTCGCGACACGAGAATAATGACCTCCCATCGCGTGTTCGCCGAGAAATGGACGGGCTCCAAATCCTCGGGCCGCGATATACCGCGCGTATATCCGGAAGGAAAGGCGGCGAACGTCCGGGCCACCCTGTACGTCGTATATCTTCAGCAACACCGCGATCGATAACCGCACGTCCACATTAGCGCGATGTTTCGCGTCGGTAGCACTTAACGATATTCCAAAGGACGCAAAAAAGCGAAGTACAAGCGGCGGGAAAGCCGAGTGAGCGGGGGAGGGAGAGGGGAGTGCTTTGCATTTAACTGTTCCGCGAGGTAGCTGAGTTTTGATCGGCGACGGGGATGAAGCTAGAGCGTGACGATGGCTGCTGCGGCGCTCTCTAATCGTCCGCAAGCCGCTTAACGCCCTGCCACTATCCTTCCTCTCCCCCGCTCCGTCCCAGCCCACCCTCTTCGGGTTTCGGAGCCGACCAGCGGCGGTCGGTACACCCGTTTCTCCATCAACCCTCCAGTAGCTACTGCCGCCAATGCGCCCACCACCGCCGACCCTCCTCCCCCGGATCCCCCCTTGTATGCTAACCGAGATCCTCGTAGCCACCACTCCGACGGTGATTCGCGAAATAAGTGAGACCAGGATCGCCGGCGAGCTTCCCAAGACACACCGCAAATTACCGTTCCTGCTGAACCGATAGGCGGATTATGTAACCATAAACGCGACGTACCCTCGACGTGAAATCGCGAATTTCCGCCGTCGCGTCGTTCAAGCGCGCTGACTCCTCTCTTTGCATTTCCACGATTATCCGCGACTACCGTCGATCTCGATCCGCGTGTAATATGTGCGACGTATGTTTCCTTGCGTCACACGCACACACACGCACACACGGCGGCCGGTGTTCTACCTCGATCTTCTACCGTCGTCGCCGTGAGATTTCAGGCGAAATTGAAAATTTCTTTCAAACTCCTGCCGGAGTCTCGCAGTTCCTTTGCATTTCATCGGGAAAATTGTTATTAATCTGGGATGGAGATCGCGCGCCTTTTTACGACTCGGGAGATTTCTCTAGATTACTTGAAAAAAAAACTTCAAGCTCGGACTTGTTTGACGACGAGGTGAAAGAGACGTGTCCTTAATGTGAGATCGAGAAATGCGTTGAGGGAGAACGGAACTGGAAAGTTTCGTCCGTTACGAATAGTCCTCCGACTCTATCTCGGACGGTTCGTCAACATGCTGCAAATTTTATGTTACTTCGATGTCTTCACTGAGATAAAAATATTTCGTATATATTTGTAACTATAATGCTATAACTATACGCTGTAATAAAAGAACTATAATTAAGAGAGCCATTTTTCCAGTAAGTGTTATTATAACGTCAACGATAATAGCCTTACACGCATATTGCTTCTACTATTTTTATGACTGAAACTAAGAAAAAGTATAGTGTTGAGGCCGAAAATAACAACACACAGAGAATTTTTCTCGAAGATATAAAAATTAATGAACGGAAAAAATACCATATTAGTTTTACTCGGCTGGGATATATCTGTATACTTACAACGTCAAAACCATTTCAAGGCAGTATGGGAGATTTAGGAAGCAACGCGAACGACACGATTACAGCTGCACATTGTTACCCGGATTGTAGTCTGTATCGTAAATGGCTGAGTTCAACAAAATAAACAGCTTAATAAGCGCTTTGTAATTATTGCTTTTGAGTGGTACATTCTCCTGGACCTATGAAAGAATCTAAACGAATATTTTAATTACAGACAATAATGACAAAGCGCTTACTAAGCTGCTTTCTCTGCTGAATGCAAACGTTGAATAATCTGTTTTTCTGCTATTCTCACAATAGCGCATGCACAGTAACACAAAAGACTCCATTAATGCCGATCCATTTCTTAGACATAGTAACGTTGAAAATTTCCAATTATCGCGTTATTTTTTTAATATTTATGCATTACGACTGCCGCTTTGGAGCATCGTTGCCGATTCATCAAATCATCAATAGTCACGATGCGACACAAATATTCGCATATAACGCTCCTGATTGAAAATTCCCAGTGTCACTATGCCTAGGGAATGGAGCAGCATTAATGAAGTTTTCTGTACTGTACGTTACGCAATAGCCACTATCCGAGATAAAACTTTTTCCCATACTGATATTAGAAATAAGAAAAGATTGTAATCCAAGCTGCGACATCGGAAGTGTGTATATCAGCGTGAGATATTTTTATTTTTCTGATATTTCCTCGTGTGGTAAATTTATATATAATCAGGTTAAAAAATATATCTGATCAAACTATTCGTTTTTTCCTGTCGTATATAAATTTTGGCTTCAATATGAGTATATTCTAGTCGCACAATACACACACACACAAGCCCAGTAAATTATGCTATTATATATACACAATAAAAAATTTTGTATTAAAAACGGTTCACTAAAATTTTTGTTAACTTCAACTTGGGGGATGTGTTAAAATGTACACAGATATAATGTTAAATTAACATATTCACCTTGTTAACATATTACCTTTCAACACGTTCACCTTGTTAAATTAACATAAAATTTTCCAGTGGACCCCATTTTTAACACAACATTTTTCACCGTGTTACGTGCTATATTATTCGATAAAAATTTTCTGCGCGTATAATTTCTCTCAGTATTCGCGACACTCTCGTAGACCTTCGCGCTTCTTCCTCGCCGGGGCGAGCGTCGTTAATATAAGCAGTTTCCCGGAAGTGAAGCGAATCAACGGACCCCCACAAATCCGCAGCGCAAGTTGCAACCGAGTCGGTTAATCGTACCGTTATTTATCTCCCCGTTATGCCCTTACCGCGGCGAGACGCGACTCGAAATACATTTTCAAACTTTTCACATTTAAATTCACCGGGCTCGCTCTGAATTTACATAGAAACGCGCACACGGCCACGGTAGTTTCCGTCGCGACGACGTCGCCATCGTGATCTCGGCTGCACTTAATCCCGAAGCGGTAAGCGCGACAGCGAGGCGAAGAGCCTCCAAATGACGCGCACTCGAAACCACGGCTCTTCCTCGAGAGATGGAATGAAAAACCGCGAGGGTGGGACAATTTTTTCCCGACGAAAGCGAAGGCGGACCGTCGGTCCGTGTCAATAGAGGAGCCGGCTACGAATATTCGTGAGCGCGCGCGCATTTATTTTAATTCCACGATCGTGACCCGGATATCAGGGATTCCGTTTTATCGTCGCGACCCAAACGAAGCGGGTAAATTACTCTCGGTTCATCGAGAGATCTCTCGCGCGCGAGCAAAAGCGAACAAGAGCGGAGTCCGCGGCAGACGCGGAACTGCTTTACAAATCCGCCTCGTTACTTACCACAAGCTGTTCCGTCGCCATGCATTATTCATCCGGCCGCCTTCTTCTCTCGCGTCGTATATTTTATTTCGATCAGCCGCTCGGACGGACCCGATCGCGCTCGATGGCGTGCTTTCTAATCCGATAAAATGTGCGACACATTTCACCCGCGACGTCGCCGAGAAGCGGACACGCGTTGTTGATTCGGTAACGAGATGGAGGTCTGCCGTCGCGACCGTCTTCTCTATCTCTCTTTTCTCCCACCCTCCCTTCCTTCCCTCTCTCCGTGCACCTTACAGCTCCTGGAAGCGCCCTGGAAATGATTTTTCTTCGAAGAAAGAAATAATATATGTTATGTGTGTGTGTGTGTGTGTGTGTGCAGCAACAAGACCCCTTCGCTAAATTGCTATTTCTACGGCGCATCATTCCTTCTTCTTCATTGGTATCTTCTCTTGAAATTAATTTTAATTGGTTTTGATACCGTGCCGTTAAATATACGGGAAAGTGAAGAAATAACCACTGTCACGTTAAATATCTTCGAAATATGAGAGTGAGAGAAGAACGCTGATCCATCGGAAATTGCACTGATACACGGAGAAAAATAATTCAGAGAGACAGAACATTTTTTACCATCGTAGCGAATAAATAAATATACAGATGTTTTTTAGGTGCCGCAAAATATTTTAAAAACTTATTTTTTTTCCAGATGGTGTTCATTTCTTCATAAAATGACCTAAAAAGATCGATTCTTAAATTTTTGGGCGGCATTTGAGAAACACATTGTATATTTATTTATTTGCTCATCGTAACTTCGGACACCTTTTGTATAAATGTAATCTTCCTTCGTTCTAGCCGTTAATAAAATATTTTCATATTTCAACGATATTCAAGGCGGTAACAGTTAATACCACACTCTGTATATTTTATATTTTGGTATCGTCTTCGTCAACGTGCCCTTCTCCTAATTAAAAAACGGATTATGAGGTTCCATTAAAATGTATTTCGCGAAACTCCGCCGTCGGGATCTTCCCGAGTAATTGAAGATCACGTAATGACCAAGGGATTACGTAAACAGCGACAAATTAATATTTACAGTGTGTAACGACAAGTTTCGCGGAGAAATAGCCGGGGTATCTGGGGTATCTGGAGCTACGCCAACTTATAGATGGATCGCAAACTCGTAATGAGCTCGTGGATATTCCGTTTTACAAATTAAACAACTTTCCGGCGCGATCGTACTTATTTTAAAGCCCAGCGCTAGGGATCTATCAGCCGGTCTCCTTTTACCGAACAACGGTAAATGTACAAAAATACAACCAAAACCGGCCGTCCGGGCAGTTTCGAGAGACTTTAGAACAAGCCGGTCGGAGCCGTGTTCTCTTAAAATTCATTGAAGCTGTTCGGAACTTTGGCGAAAGTTTCCGCCGAGGCGTCTTTGTAGCGTGTATCCGCTACAACGGAAGGGAATAGAATATGTAACGTTTATGTAAATTCCTAGGTGCACTTGTTTCTGTTAATATTCCTTTCACAATGAAGATATCTTATTAATTGCAGGCGTCGTGTGAATTTACACACCGGTACGCATACCATGTACACACACGCACACACAGCCTGCGATACGTGCAAAATTGATCTTGCGGAACAAAGATAGAACTTCTATCAAAACATTTACGATATTACGTCGGCGTATAATTAGCCGCATTCGCGCTAAACGATATATTAACTGAAACAATAGGAGTTACGGAACTTCGCTCTGCGTGTATGAATATTTTCTTTTACTTCAAACGCGCGCTACTACCCCTGTGTACACATATATTCGCGTCTCTCCGATTATAATCTACGGGCTTACTTTGTTTTCGCGATGCACATAGCTCGTATTTCGTTAACAGGGGAATCATTAAATCGATTAGCCCGAATCGCATAAAGCGAGAGCGATTCTGACCATGAATTATCTAGAATTGTATTAGCCGGATATTTAAACTGCTTTGCATAAATTCATTGCTCCACATAACTACATTAGATTCAATTTACGCCCACTGCTGCAACACAAAGGAAATGTCTCGCAGCGGTGTCAAAGTTTACCCGGTGTGAAACTAGCGTTGATGGTAGAATAATATGTAACGCGCGGTACATAGAGAAAAGTTGCGCCACGTATTATGGCAAGTGTTCGGGTCCCAATAAAACAATTAAACACGAACAATTGATTTCAAACGACAATCACGAAACATCAACATCTCTATTCGGGTCTCGGTTATTATACCGTGCCAATTTGTTACTCTCGCATCGATCGATTGATATAAGCTGCATTAAAAATAATAAAATTCTTAAGAATCTTCTTATTATTCGATAGTCGAGACTCTCTTGTATTTATGTAATAATACAGACATCAATTTATCACCGTAATTGTTTTTCTTCGCGATGAAATCTCAGAATCGCGCGAATTCGCAGCATCTCGTTTATCGCATATCCGCGTATGTTGGATAAATTATGGAAGAAATTGTTACCTTCTGCTGAAAACGCTGCGAATTATCGATGCAGCGCTAAAGAAGACGAGAGAGAGAGGAAGAATACATCTCTTAGCGATATTTCTGGAGTAATCTTTTGTCGACCGTCGTTGTCATTGTGGTGTCGTGGATAAGTTCAGCCGATTCTACGCCGTGAGAACAATCACAGTGAAACTTCGGAGCAGCTTGTTAATATCGCCCGGGGGAAAGGCGGGGCGAAAATGTTGACGCGAACTGTGCGAGCCGACATGAGCGAAGATAGTGGTGGATCGACTCAAAGTGCGCTTCGTTCGTTGCTTGGAACGTCGGAAGTGAACAGGTAGATTGAAGGGGAAAGAGGGGGAAAAAGAGATTCTCCAAGAATAGATCCAACATTCCAAAGACGAATAATACACAGTGACAGTGGGGTGATGAGGGGACTTGGGGGCACGTAATTACGGTGGATTATCGTGGGGGTGCACCCAGGGGGGGCACCTGGCCCGGGGGGCGTGCCACCCTACAGGGTAATTACCTTCGGGGGGTACGTGCCCGAAAAACAGCCGACGACGCACGATACATCTACATATCCTACACTCTGCTGGCGGAGCTGCATCTCTTCGAACAGGTAAAGACAACGCTTCCGGTGTTTGCACAGCGTTATTAGCGAAACGATATCACGTGATGCGGGCACGAAACGCGGGGCAAATAGATGTGGACGGAGAGAGAAACGGAATAGAGACGTGGAAAGAAAGAAATGCAAGAAAATAGGTGCAGCGAGAAGCGGATGAAATTTCTATCGGCCGTGTATAAGCATCGATCGTTTGATACGTGAACCAGCCCTCTGAAGAGAATTTCACTCAAAATTATCTTTACTTCAGTGACACATATAAACAATAATGTGACGTCATTAAACGAGGACAGTCTATTCGGGGGCTTTAAGGCAGTTTGATAAAAAGTTGCCGTTTGGTGTATCAAACGATCGGTGTAAACGAGAGTATTAACTAACAGCCGTTAAGACAATCGCAATTTCGGTCGCTCGAAGCTTCCGTTCGCGGGTAACGAGCGCGGTGAAATCGGCGCACGAGATTAATCGCACAATAATCGCAACGTTAAGTCCACCCTTTCCGCCGTCTCACGGGCGAAGTTAAAAGCCCGCGCTCGCTGCCGGACTTTTATCCGGCCACACCCTCCTCCTTACGGATAAATCGCCGTTCTTTCCGCCACTAAACGAGAACGGAGCTTTCGGCCACTTGGCGAAGCGAGTCGGACACCAGGATATCCCGGCGTTTCGAGACTAATTGGCAATTCCTCATTAGAAGTCCCATGTTAGCGCGGCGCACGCGTCACCGGCACCTCTCTCTCTCTCTCTCTTCTGCGCATAAGTACCAGACATTGATTAAGGTCCCCGCCGCCGATTCCCCATTAAATACGTCACACGGAATTCTGAGCGGTGCGGCAGCCGAAACCTCTTGAATTATGCCCGTCCTTCCGATTCCTGCCGGTATGCACCCTTCGCCGCGTCTCTCATATTCCCACGACCCCCGCTCTCCCTGTGACCGGAGCTTTCCCTATTCATGATCGATACGAGCGAATAACTGCACGCGGGTAGATAAGAATTGCACGAGTTATTTCGGAGTTCACCGACAGCCGCTGTCTCTGGATCGCTCGGTCGACGAAACGTTGGGGATGAAATTTTCATCGGCTGCCGCGGGATCTATTTTCACGGGAGACGAGCGTATCTTCGGAGGCGCGCGCTCATTATCACGTGGTAATTTGTCGATGGAAATTGAAACGCCGGTCCTCCGCGTGTAGTCCGCGTAAGTCCGTTTCCGGCGAAACGTCGACAATTACGACGGTTGATTTTCCATCTTCCGTGCGGGAGAAACACAATTACACGATGGATGCGCGACTCAGATATCGTATAAAACGAGTCCCCCCCTTCTTCCGCTGGATTCCAGCCGGTGCATAGTAATAGTGATAACGGGAATATTTCATTCCTAATTAAAAGATAAGCTATATATTATGCCGTCCGTTAGGCGGATTACAGGATCGTTGGGTAATTAGTATTCCTCGTATTACTTGCACCGAAAGCCCACGTCACGTCCGCACTTTGAAGCGGACATCGGCGGGTATCGCGAAATTAAAATAATTGCCGGTCGACATTAAAATGAATGACGTGTGAAGATCGAGCGAGAACGAGCGAATGAATTAAATTGTCGGTAAAGCAAAAAGCGAAATCGTGCAATCGTCGCGTCGCATGTCGTCGGTGACGCCGCTGGTTGATTTCATTATCAGACGTATATCGCATTGTAAATCGCGAAATGACAAAATGCGCGACACGCGCGCACCAACGAGCGAGCCGATGCAGAAATCGTTCGTGGAATCACTTCGACATGAGCGACGGTGTTTTTTTATCCCGATAACGCAGTCACACTCAGAGTGAATGTTTCATAATTGTATTTTTATCTAACGAACGCATAATTAATCCTCGAATATTTTTTAAATATTTTTTGAATATTATATTTTGAACATTTTTGAGATATCAATTGTTATAGTGAATTAAAGATTGAAAAGCATCAAAACCGACATACTGTTTTATTTTGTGGGTCTGTGTGTTGAAGGTGTAAAATTAAAATTCATGTGCATGGATATACGAACCGGCAACATTTCTCTGTCAAAATGTATGATAGTCTTGTAAAAATTATTATATATTTCCTTGCAAAACTATGTTTTAAGATCTTTAAAGATTGATACTTGAAGATAACAGGCTACAAAACATAGCCATGATACCTCTAGAAAATTATCGAAAAACAAAATAAAAATACTGAAATTACATTATTTTGTACATTTACTATATACAGGGTGTCTCAGAGTCACGGGGGCAAACTTCGTGAAGGCGTAGAATGGATTAAAGTGAACAAAAAAGTCCTGTAAACCATTTTGTAAACAACACTCGAAATTTCGAGGTATTAATTATTGAAAATAGCTATATATAGAGATTCCTTTAATTAATAATTCAAAAACTTGTGTGCTATTTGCAAAATGGTGAAAAACTTTTTTCGTTAAGACTGGCCTAATTTACGAATATATGACAATTGTCGTATTTAACGACGGGTTCAAAGTTTGCGATTCAAAGTTTAATATACTGACGTTTGTCGCTAGTTACAACAATTGTCATATACTTGTAAATTAGTTTACTCTGAACAAAAAGTCCTTTACCACTTTGCAAATAACACACAAGTTTTTGAGTAATTTTCACAAGAATATAGCTCAACAAAAATGTCAGCACAACGAAAAATCAATCAATGTTAATAACACAACCGGGCGCGTTTGCAAACTTAGTAATAATATAATTTAAAAAAAGTGCATTAGTGCATAAGTTATTTAAGTAGCATTGAAACTACATAACAACTTAATTAGATTAATTGAACGAATTAACTGAAATACCGGATCAAATTCGAGATGATCAACCTTTGCTCGGCAAATTTTCCTCGCCAGGAATCATACGATTTCTGATTTGCACGCATCACATAATGCACGTTTTACGAGCGTTCAAATTGTACGCTCGCCATTTCGCATTGATATCCAGCGACGGCCAGTTATCCAGGTCCACCCATGAAACTCACCGCTGCATCCCGACCGTGTCACTTCGCATCCGGCCGACGTCCAACGTCCTTCAGCTTCTTCAGAGCATCCAGCTCCCGTAACATCCAGACCGTTGCCTCACATTGATCTCTCGTCACTCGTTTCACTTCGCTGCTCTGTATTCACGACCGCAGCCACTTGAATGCGTACCAATTTAACGAAAAAGTATGCTATAAATTCCAATATTCCAAGAATGTATTCTCGAATTGCGGGGAAAAAATTGCGAACTGAAAATCGCGACGCTTTCGACGAGTGAAGAAGAAAATGCCCGGTTTCATGGTGGATTTATTTGTCACAAAATGAGATTCTCGTTTCACTGAGGACTACAATTTTTCGAGGGCATAGTTAACATATACATATATTTAGTGATCGTAATATGACGTCGTAACTCATTTTGTACGAAGAATCTCGAGAAGTGACTACGCGACAGTCGCAAAATCGACCGCGGGCGAAGTAAGCAATTGCGAATTCCGTACGCGCGGGATTAGCGCAATTCTGAGCACGCGTGCGGATAAACAATTTCGGTAATTCACTTCTGCGTCCGTTCTATTATTGTGCATTTATCGAGCGGACGTGGACGAGCGTTTGGAGATCTCATTAGCAACATGTTTGACGCAGCAGTTCGTAAACGGTTATCACCGGTGACAACCTCCAATGGCGCTTTTAATGAGAAGAGATCAGCCGCGAGTTTTGCGAGAAGTCCTTAAGAGAAAGCACAAGTCCCGTAATATTCCCCGTGTACATGGGCGCTGTATGTACCGACTACCGTGCGCATCGACGTCGGTAAGGCGCATTTGCGTAATTGCACGGTGAACCGCGATAAGAACTCGGGAGTTGCGCCGAGACGGGTAATGCAAAAAACCGTTTTGTACTTTGCACTTTTTTCTTTCCGAGCCATCTCCCCGCGGAGCGTCCTGAACGTTTTAATACTTAGCCCGCCACGACGGCGTCTTCAGAGAGCTCCATTAACGCGAAAAATCTAATCGACGTCGTAGACGCGCTATCGAGGCACCACAGCCGACGCCGATACAATTTCTGAGATCGCGTCGGTTGACGCGCGCGAATAAGGGCTGTTTCACCCGTTTCTAAGAATGCTCTTCGCTCGAGCGAACGATACGGTCCGTGAAATTGCATCGTGGAAATTGACGGAGCTATTCGCCATTCCCGGATCGAAATTTCGATGCTACTTGGACGTTCTTAAAGACAGTCCGCGCCTACTCAGATGGCCTATATGGACTAACAAAAATCTACTTTAACTATACTGACACTTGGAAGAGAAACGCCAAAACTGACAAGTGTATGTACACCTACGATAGATCTATGTTTCTCGGCTCTAAGTACTCATCCGTGTCGAATATTACGTACACTTCGTGTGTTGTGTACAGCAGTTGGAGCTGAAATGGCAGTTTCTGCTTGCAAGCGCGTTCGTTTGTGTTGTTAGCGTCGTTTGATTTTTCGTTGTGTTGAAGTCTTGTTGAACTTTATCTCCTTCTTGTGAAAATGAAAGCAACGGATCAGCGGTAAATAATTTATTTGACAATGTTCTTTTATGATGTGAGTTTTGAATTTTTCACAACATTTTGGATCTTATGCCAATTTCCATCCTGTGCCACTGAACGATGTGAGAAAAGTTAGGATTAGGTTGATCTGTGAACCAAGGTATCAGAGTTTACTTTCAATCGACATACCTGAACTTGGCTGTGAAATATCTTTTCATAGTATACAGTTGAAACTACCGGTGATTTTCTCCTGTTTTTTGTTTAAAATAGCCGGAAAGAAGTCAGGAAACCCTTTCCCACATAATAAAAAAGGAGCAATATAAATCGCATAATTTATAAAATTTAAAAAATATATATAAGATTAAAGATAATAAATAAGGATATATAAGAGGATGTACAAAATAATGCAATTTAAGTGTTTTTATTTTATTTTTTTGATAATTCCCTTTTAACAATAAGTATGTATTGGGTATGTCAGTTTTTGGAGTTATTGTGTAAAAACATCAATCCTCAAATATCTTAAAAAAATAGCTATATACAAGGAAATATATAATAATTTTTATAATATTATCCTATATTTTGGTAGAGAAGTATTGCTGGTTTGCATTCGCATAAATTTTAATTTTACACTTTCAACAAACTTTTGAAGCCCAAAAACAAAATGGACATGTCGGTTTTGTACGTTTTTCCGTCAACTTTTTTCTCGAACCTTTAATTCCACAAATATAATTTCAATGCTGTCTTGAACAACCTATTTCGACGTTAAAACCGCGGAAACGTAAACTTAAGACATCGTCAGGATCAAAATGAGAATAAATTTTATCATTCAAGTCGAGATTGGACTTATTTTGCCAACTTAATTCCTACCGTATTGTAGAATTTAAATTTTAACATAGAACAAAAATTTCGACTCCGCTCGTTCCTATTTATTCCTGACGCGTAACACGATTCCAACGGGCATCGATGTCGAAATACCATTAGTCATCGGATTAATTTCCGTTCGCAATAGCGACGTTAACTTTAACACATGACACGATACTCCGGGCACTCGAAATAATTACGAGCGCATATATAAGATTAATATATGATCCAGATAGTTTATATTCTCGCTTGCGTATTAATACACCGCACGATTCCTCTATTCTTACCTCCGCTTCACTTCCCCGCGGCGAACGAAAAACCCCTCCCGCGTCCCCGGCATATACGGTGGAAAATATTTTCCGACGCGCGGAAATATTTATCGTTTGCCGTCGTCGCTGCTCGCCGAACTCGGCGCAGTAATTCATAATCAGCGGATTTCGAGGATCGAAGAGCAACGGTGCGCGAGTGCGCACCGTCGAGTTTAAACGAAATTAGCTTCCGCGCAAGCTGCCACCAAGAGCGCCAATTAAACGTTACCGGTTCGAGTGCTCGACGGACGTATCCCGCCGCTCGCCGGGTAGGAGCCCATTTTGATCGATGTGCCCAATTTTCCGGAGCGGATTCCCCGGCGCAACGGTATCCTCGTCGATATATTTACTCCCTCTCTTTTTTTGTTTTTTTTTTTTTTTTCTCGACTCCGACCGCTCTCGCTCTTCCTTCCCCTTCCCCCCTTTTTCATTTTTTTATCCCTTTTTCTCTTCGTCTTTTTTTTCATTACGCGTGTCTCCGCGATGCACACCGGGTGTCACCGCCGTCAATTCGCGCGGAAGCTGCAGCTGAAAAATATCGCGCTGTGACCCGTCGATCGTCGACCCAGATGGGAATCGAGTCCCGGCTGGAATGGTTCTCGAGATTGCAGCCTTCAATTCGTGCGTGTCAAAAATTGAAGAGGGTTGGACGGGAAGGGAACCGTTGAAGGGGGCGGGGTTGAAAAGGGTGTACGGACGTCGTTGACAGGCAGACGGTTTCGGATTAAGACAACGCGCGAGAACGGAAACGAGAGATATTTCATGGATTTTTGTATCGTCGTTCTTGCCGCGCGCGCGCGCGCTGCATTCCTTCGCAGGATGCTTTTATTTGATTTTTCACCTCGTACGCGCGTTACTCGTTGGATTAAGTTCGAGTTGGATTAAATCGAATTTGGTGATACGCATTTCTATTAACCCACGCGCATTTTCGTTTCTACTATTTGATTTGTTATGTAAATACAGAATACATATTAAGTTGGTGCAAAGGGTGTGTCATACTTCCGTTAAATTCCTGTAGAAGTTTTAGATATTGAAAGGTAAATATGTGGGAAATCCTCGTTAAATATCTAAACAAATATCGAATCGGTGTTGTTCGTTTTATTCATAAAAATTGTTAATCCTTTGAAATTAGACAATTTCGTTTTCATATTTTACTTGACAAATATGACAAACCTCTTCTGCACCCAAACCTAATATAATAATAATATTTAGTCAAATGTAGGGCTTGAATGAATACGTTATATTAAAACAGATCATATACATAATATTTCGGTATTATAAATAACTAATTAATAATTAACTTAACTAATTAATCACTTTCAAAGAAACAAAGAAAAAATCTTATCCATTATAGCTTCATGATTTAATCATCTTTGAGATATTTAGTTTTCTTTTATTTTGTATGCTATTTTTTTATAGATTATACCTTTCTTCAGTCTATAGTAACAATGTTTGCCTCGTTATTTTTATGATGGAAATGGAAATGAAATGAAGAATTCACACGGGAGGGCTTTCTATTGTATCAACAGCATTCACTCTCGTTAGAATAAATCATCTTGATTCAACAGCAGTATTATCGAAATTGATACTCGAATTATTAAAACAGTAATGTCACTTATTAGCTTCAATAATACCGCTATCGAATCGAGAAGATACATTCCAATCAGACTGGTGTTGGTAAACAGCATTTTTTCTGCATACACAATTCCGTCTCGAGCAAGATCGCGTTGTAAGAAATCTCTCGAAGACAACGGTCACGATCTACACTTTTGGCTATTTTGATCCTTCGAATCGACAATAAAAAGACCGTAGAAACGTATTCGCGATCGAGGAGGTCGATTTTTCTCGCACGTCTCTGCGTCGACTCGTTCGCGGTTTACCGGCCCTTCAAAATGCGCGTTCGGTAGTAGCCAACGCTGGCGCTAGCTGGCGCTGTTGTTGCGCCGGGGCGAACGACCGCGTCCTTCAGAGGCCGTTCAACATGGCGGAGTGGGAGAAGGCCGCGTTCATGCCGCACGACGTAAACATCGCGCTGCCGGAATTGCGGACCTGCTCCCACTTCCGAGGAACGCCGCGCGACAGGTGCGACTAAAACGGATTCGGCGCCAATCGCGATTCAACCTAATCTCTCTTCTGCACGTCGTATCGACACGAAGCAAAAACCGACGAAAGGTGAGACCACCCACGCTTTTCTCACAAACAGCGAGTCACCATTGCATCTCGTTCCCATTATTATCTCGCCTGTTTTCATCGCACTTTGAGGAACCGATCCGAATAATCGGTTGCGAACGCAGATCAATTATTCTCCCGTATAGTTTCGACGCTTCGTTCCGTAATATCATTCGGGAATCGCGTTGAAAATACGAATGAAACGAATCGCATCCGTACGTTAATGAGAAGTATCGAGTGAAAATCAGGCTGTGGTCGCAAATGCGAAACGCGGTACGGGGCGGGAGGGGGGAGGGGGCAAAACAAATCCCCATTGTTCCCGCCGTGACGGCAGCGAATATTTCTTAATTCACTCACATCGGCGCCGATTTATTTTCATTGGCGCATGCATCGCATGTCGGCGCCGACGTACTCGTATATACCATCGTTGTACATGGAAACCCGGTATAAATCATTTCTATCCGCGCCCGGACTGCAATTCACGTCATCGCGATGACGAAACACCGCGAATGCATTCTCCCTCTGCCGTGTGAAAGCACACCCCATTTCCATAAAAAGGGTCGGGTGCTTGAAAATCGAAAATCGAGGATATTTTTTTTCCCCCTTCTTTTGACTTATATTTCCCGAAATACGCTCACTCACACGCATACACACGCGCGCGCGCGCGCGCAACTCGTCACACCGGGTCTGAATAATAATATCCCTTGGGAAATTTTTGGTGGAAATTATGTCACAGGCTTGATTCCAGTGTATCAACCCGTACGATAAAATCCGCTCTTCTGAGCTCTCCCTGTCGCACAATAGAAACAAAATGCAAATATTCTTTCAGCTTTCCATGCAAAGTACGCGAGTTAAAATCGTAAGATACTTTAACTCGCGGAACTCGTTTGTCTCATGTATTCGATATCTAGTCTAAGTTCCGTCGAGTGTTCCCCGATGTTCTCCGAAACAACTGCGCGTCTTTCTCGCGAAACCCTTGAATCTCGTTCTTAAGGATCTAAGGAGACACCCTCCTGCTTGTTGCAGGATCTCCAGTCGGAAATCGAAACGCACCGAGACGTTTATGCATCCTTAAACGGCACCGGACGCAAACTGCTGAGCTCACTGGCGAGTCAAGATGACGCTGTTATGCTGCAACGCCGATTGGATGAGATGAATCAGAGATGGCATCATCTGAAGGCGAAGAGCATGGCAATTCGGTGAGTGCGAAAATCCATACCTCCCAATTGTTGACCTTTACTTCATCGTCGTCAACCGCGACATTTAAAATACGATAAAAACGAGCCCCGCGGAAAGTGTGGAATTTTCGTCACGAGAGGCGCGGCATAATTATTTCATTCAAACCGGCGAGATTTTCGCGGAGGGAGGGAAGAGCAACGCCCGTTGGGTGAAATAGATTGATACACATAGGAAAAAAAGTCGGAATTAACGTGGCGGTGAACGAACCGAACGCGTTCTGCCTGAAGGAAACGGAATTTCCGCTGCTCACAACCGAATGAAATTAATTTGGTTATAAAAACAGAAATTTCGTCTCTTTCAACCAAAACACATCTGGTTCGTTTATCGTCGCGTCAATTCAATTTTTTTCTCCGCATACACGTATGGAAAAACTTTCCCTAATTTATCGTTAGGTTTAATTCGTCGTTTTTTTCGGAAATGAATTGTCAGCGTTGAACATTGAAAAGCTCGCGCGAGGACGCGATATGCTGTGGTGCGCATGTAAGGTGCACTCTGATTTTCATAACAGAGATATTCTCGCCGGTGCTATCGCGAAAGACAGTTCCTCGCGTGCGAAATGGCGTCGTAAATCAACGCGTGAAAAAGGCCAGGAGGAGCGGGCTTTTCGGCAAGAGAATAACTTCGAAGCGCACAATGCATTCACACAGAGCGAGAACGCAAAAATTCGCGATGCGCGCGTCTACAGCGTTTCGTATCTCAATAATTCTTAAAAAACAACATGAAAAATACCTGCATACATATGTGTGTGTATTACGCGTGTGCACACGCGCGTATTGTATAAATTCGTGGAACCAGTGAGCTGCGCCTGCCATAACACCGGAGAGTTTTGGCTTTTGACGCGCCAACAATTTCGGAGATTCTTCTGCAGGGTGGGTTTAGCGAAAGCTATAGCGGGGGGGGGGGGGGGGGGAATAGTGGGTTAACTATGAGCTTCCGCATTCCCAGCGCGCCGTTCTGCTTTGACGGCGCTGTAGTTATGCGTCATAATAATGTCCACCGTTCGCGGAAAATGGGAGTAATCACGCGTTAAAGAGGAGTCGCGTGTCTCCGCACCGGAAAGGACGGGTGCGTTCCGTTATTGCGAACCGATTCGCTCCGTCGCTTGAAAATCGGTTCGGATATTCGCGAGAGAGGGGCGACGAGCCGCGTAAAAGTGATCCGCTGATTATAGCGAGCCGCTCTTGCGTGTGAATGACGCGGGGAATAATTTATATCGGAAGGCAAAATGCGCAAATTGAGAGCTGTTTTCGCGCGCTTCAAACTAGCACATCGCAAATTGAATGAAGTTATGAATTATAAGCGCGGGATATAAATATAAATTGGAGCTTGATGTACCGTGAAATATTATTTTTAATATTTAAACTCCCTTCACACTGACACGCGCTCTCTCTCTCTCTCTCTCTCTGTCTCTTTTCTTCCTTTTTACCCTTTTTTTGGAGATTTAATTTTTCAATAATCAGAAAGCACACTCTCTACAGAATCTAAACCCTTTTTTGTTCGCGAGTTAGTTCAGTTTGTGGCTGCCGGTTCATAGGAAATCCTCGCAGGATTTTCCGGCGGAAACTTCCAGAATTCGTGATCCAATTTAGCCTCAAACGTAGCGTAAACTTCTCTTCGACTGTTCGACTATGCAACCGTGGACTGTCAGAAAGTACATCGAACTTTCCGCGGAAGCCACATCCCGACGCATTGATGTGATAGCGTAGCTATACAGCTTAGCGTGTGTTACTTTTATTTCATCCACCTCGTGTTCTCCGTCCGAACGGGACATTGTTAAGCATTAAAAGGAGGAAAATGTCGAGCGTAAGCTCCTTTGTCGATCTCGATGAAGGGCTTACGCTGAAACCCCTCTAAGATCTATCTGCGGAAACGTTACAACGACGAAGATTCTCCTCTTACCGTCGTAGACGGGAGGAATTTTTGCAAGGAAACATTCGTACTTACGTGACATCCGAGACTTTGAAGCGCATCGATACACCGCACAGACAAATCTCCTATAGAATCGCCCCAATGAAATTGTAATCTGGCACAATGAAGCTCTCGCAATATTTCAACAACCGAGCGAAATTTAATTTTTGCCTCGCTCTCTCATTATAAATTATCGAATTTTTGTTCAACTCGTATTTTCAATTTATCGTTCCAACGTTATTCTTATACCGATCTTAAGTTCATCTCGATATTATTCGTAATACACAAATGCGTATCATGGACGCTATATTCGCACTGATCGGAATTATAGTTATTTTCGCCTCAAATATATCCTTTTTTGGTTTTAACCACAAAAATTGTAGTAGCAATATGCATATAAGGTTATTATTATTATAACGCTTACTGCGCACTGAGAGAAAAAAATATATAAGAAATATAAAATATTTATTTGATGCACACACTAATAACATATTTACTTATATTAATATACATGTTCCTAATGAGAAAAAAATTTCTCTTCAAATGAGAAAATATACACTCTCTTAAATCTGTGACTTTTCACGAGAGCGACTGTTTATTTTATATTTAAATAAGAGAATTTTAAATTAAAGAATATAGACTTAAGTAAATATGTTAGTACACCGAGTAAAGATTTTTTATTTTCTAGATACTTTTTTTCTCTCAGTGTAGAAAAATGATTCTCTTGACTATGATTCTTCTACTATGATTTATAGTTATAGTTTATGTAGTTATATTTATAGTTACATTATTGTACAAATACCTCAAATATTTTCAGTGTACGTTTTAAAATTCATCGGCCATTAGCAACGATCGTGTCACCGCGATTAGCCTACTCGGCCCCTCACCTCGACGAGCGTTAAGCGTTAAGCGTGGTGATCGTGCACGAAATCTCGCCGATATGACCGGTCGATTAACGTTTTTGGGAACTCTCACGGCGAATCCATTTGCGAGGACTTTGCCGTGGTCGTTCGTAATCGGATTCCCCCGCGGAAACTTTATAGCGGTGTTAATTCTGGGCCCCAACATCGACTGAGATCCGCCGTAAACTTTGCTCGGACAACTATGCAACTGCGCGTTTGTCGGAGGGTACCTGGATATTTCCGGGGAGAAAGTCCGCGGTTTGATGATGTACGCCGCTAGGAAAGTTCCATCGATTTGTCAGCGGCGTCGCGCGACTCGCCCAACAATTTCGGCCATTTGTGCGGAGGAATTTAGCCTATCAGATTTGATTTCTCCATCGCGCGGACTCGTTATTAAATTCTACGTAATGTCGCCGACGATTGGCCTATGGCACCCGCGTCCGGCCGATCGTGAACGATCACTCGCAACCACGAAGAAACGCCGAGAATCATCACCGTGAGCGATCATCTTTAGGGAGCCTACCTTGGCGAAGAATTTCTTTTAATCCGATCAACCGAGAGCGTCTGTCGGTTGGAGAAAATGAGTGCGAGGGCAGCAGGAAGTCGGCATCGAGTCAATCCCGATAAAGCCGCGCAATCAGTCTCCATTAATTAGTCCGAATTGCGGCTGGAAGCTTGACGGAGCTTGATTACCGAAGAGATATTCCTGCAGGATGCGAACAACGAGAGCATCACGTACGGAAGGGTAGGAGGTTCACGCTCGACGGCCATATTTATCAGTTCCTACCGGCTCTTCGGTCGTTTTCGCGTTCCTCCTCTATCAGTCTGTATCCGCCGGCGTTCTCTCTCTCTCTCTCTCTCTTTCTCTTTTCCAAATCGTCCTAGCGGCACTTTAGGGGTTGCCACGCAATCAGACCGCAAATGCCGAAGCCGATAATTCGGCGGACGATCGCTTTTGGCACGGGACTCAACGAGGTCGTCGGCGAACGCGGCCAATGTGTTATTTGTGGGGAATTTTTTCGGATTAACCCCAACTCTCCACGCGAGCGAACGCGCGCGCGCACGATGGTAGTTGCGCTTCGTTACGAGCTGCAGGTCAATCGCCAAGAAAGAAAGAACCACCGCCGCTAATGGTAATTCGCCTACGTCCCTGTTTAATATCGTGAAGTCAGGCTTGAATCTAAATTTTACTGCTATTTCGACGCTCTTAACCCCAGAATACTGACCTTTCATGGACCTACGCGAATCCCGCGTCTTTTAAGAGACATGTGTGGATTAAAAAGGAAAATTCAAAGATCTTGATATCAATGCGTTTTAGTTGGGGGATTTACGCAAGTTTCGATTACAAGTGTAACGTTTTACACATAAGATTCGTAGTGGGAAACGTAAACAGGTCCAGGTTTGATTACTTCCAACGTTCTCCTAAAAGTTTCTTCCGGTTTCCAGAAGAAATACTTTAAGTATTCACACTTTGCAAGTACACACGCGCCACGCGCGCGCTGTTAAGCACAGTAACATTAAAAATGTAACTCGATTTATATTAACTTCCTAATCTGATATTCAGTCAATCACTTAACTTGAACGATAACAATCGTACGTGGCACGAAGCAAATCGCGGCGCACAGCTTACAGCTTCACATCGCGGAAAGGAGGCTTCATCCCATGTTTGGGGTAAGAATGAGATTCCCAATTGGAATCGTAATGAGAAAACTTATTTGGGGACAACATTGGATATTCTAATTCTAAATTCGAAATCTATCCTGTACATGGAAAAATTCTATGCGAGATTTTTAAAGGTATTTCAGAGATGTAAGGGGAAATCGGTGAGCTGTGAAACAGAGGGAAGAGGAAGTCCATAAAAAAATATTGACGGTAACGAACGATTAATATCCTCGATAAAGACAATTTGCACCTACCTAGATGGCTTATGAACTATTAAAAACCTACTTTGATATGCTACTACATTTGTTCAACTTCTCTCTGGAATCTTTAATTCTACAAATTTAATTTCACTATTATGGGGCTAAAAATACTTTCGACAATTTTGATTATTAAAACAAAACAATATATTTTGACGTTAAAACAGCGAAAACGGAACTTTGAGATATTCTGAATAAATTGTATCATTACTATTGAACCTATTTCGGTATCTTAACTGCTACTACTGTGTTGTAAAAATAAAGATTCAGTAAAGGGTTGAAATCTCGACGCGGTAGTCCGAACAGTTCGTCACGGATCTCCTTCAAGTTCGGAATTTTGGAGACACGGTTTGAAATTTTGTAAGTTTTCCAACCAGCACATTTGTTTTTGACGAGCACCGTGGAATATTAGCGAAGACGGTCTCTCCACTTCGCGGACTCTCGTAAAATTCTCGCATATTCTGCACGTCGAATCGTCGGAGAGTCGTAGCTCGAGGGCGTGCTCTACGCGTAACCGAGATACCCTCTTCGCTGAAACGTGTCTCTGTATATGTATGTGTGTGTGGTCCAAAATAAACATCACGATGACTTATTAAAGCGGACGTTAAGTGCACTTCGTGATCGATGCAGCCTCGCGCGTTTCGCCCCGTCCCATCCGTCTCGCCTCGTCCGGACGAACGAGCTTAACGAGGAGAAAAATCGTCCGGGCGATTCCTCCTTGCAGAGCGGCGTGACGATCGTTGCTTCCATGTGCGAATAACATTTATTATATTTGCACGAGACACAACATTCGCCGTAAAATCGATAACAAGAGGCGCGATTAGTTATCTCGGCACGCACGGCACCAGCGACAGCATCCGGCGGTCGGATACGCGGACTTTTCGGACTTGTCCAACATCCGGCGGTGCTTTCCCGGCGCGCACCGGCATCCGGACGACGAATAAAGGTTTACGAACTGCGAAGGTATTCGTAAGCGATGACCTATGCGCCGCGCCGCGCATCGCCCGACTCGAGTCGAGTGAACTTGTGCAACAATCGTTGGCGCAGTTTATTTCGAATGACCTATTGTTCGCGGTTAACGGGGAAAAAAAGGAAGAAAATCAAACAAATGGCGACTGCGCGCACGTTACGCTCGCGAGGCCTCGGCGCGGATATGGATTTTGCTTGCGGCACACCCGATGCACCACACGCCGACTTACAACTGCGACGAGAAACGTGTGATATAAAGTGAATCCGAGGTAAAGCAACAAAACTGACGTTCCATTTTGCTTTTAAGCTTTGAAGTTCCGCTCGAAGGTGTAGAATTAAAATATACGTGCATGGATGCAATTCACAGCAACGCTTCTCTATCAAGATATGTAATGGTCTCGTAAAAATTATTACATATTTCCTTACGAGTAATTAATTTTTTTTTATGTCTGTCTTGACTCTTCTAGGAACTAGGCCCGAAAACCGACATACCCGCGATTTCTCTACGAAATTATGAAATAAATGAAATAAAAGTTCTGAAATTACATTATTGTATGTTTATTATACGTTATCTTTAATCTCACATATTTTTTTTTTTATTTAAAAATTTTATGATAGATATTGCTTCTTTATTACGTGAAAAGGGATTCTCTCATTTCTTCGTGAAATTGGCACAAGATCCAATGTTGAAAAAGTTCCGTAAAACTCGCAATATAAAATAATATTGTTAACTAAATTACTTACCGCTGATTTGCTACTTCGATTTTCACAAGAAGGCAACTGAACAAAAACTTCAGCGCAACGAAAAATCAAGCAAATAACACAAAGCGTTAATAACACGATTGATCGCATTTGCAAGCAGAAATTGCTGTTTCACCTCCAACTAATGTACACAATAGACAAAATTCATATTCTGTCCGACAGAGTTCAGTACTTTGTAAACGAGAAACGTGTCGGTTTACCGTACCTATGTCAGTTTTTATGCTTTTCCTCTGCCACAACACGTAAGATGAATTTCACAGTCGACATTAAATACACACACGTACGTAAGTACGTATATGAGCAACGCTTTTCATAACTACGTCAATAAATGGCGACTACCGATTAATACATTTCTGCCGTGTTTCTCGACGAGCAACAGCGGAATCGCGAATTTATTTACTGGCCAGCTGACGCGAGATTCAACAGTGGAATGAAAAACATGGTGAAATGAAAAAAGGGAGAAAGTGAGAGAAAGAGAGAACTAGAGAGCGATACAGACAGAGCGAGCGAGCGAGAGAGCGAGAGAGAGAGAGAATTCGGCTGCGAGGCATAAACGTGTCGTCCGCGCTCGATCGGAACGAATTAATATTCCATCGCGCTCCGAAGCGTCGACGTATCGGCGCGAAAAATTCGGCAGTCGGATAAAAGCACGCTCGCCGTGTTTGCAAATGAAGTCGCGCCGTTATGAGAGAAGAATTCGTGAGACACCCGTTTCTCTCTCTCTCTCTCTCTCTACGACGCGACGTACTGACGCGGCGAGCACAAGTACCGGGCGAAGCCGAGACGCTCGGCGAGTTCTAAGACGCGATTCAAAGCAAGAGACGCCTGTTAACGGAGAAACACGAATTGGGAGGAATAATTATGGGTGTCTCTCAGTAGCGAGCACGCGCCCGCATTGCCGGCGCGCGTTTAGATCGGTGCGTCGGTGCATTCACGCGCGCGTTTACGCCGCGCAACGTATCGGCGGCGGCGTATCGCTAAAGCGGACGAACCGCCGAAAGCAAAACGCAGCGATGCACACGGGTCTTTGTGCACAATCGAAGATATCGCCTTTGAGAGACGGGGTGGCCCGCGCTCGGCTCGGCTTCCGAGCGAGCTTCAAACGGACTTTCCTGATAATTGCTGCGAGGATCGCGTCTTCGCGGGAGAGCAGTAGTTACCGCGCCCGCCGTACTCGTTAGCCGCGTGTTTTACCGCGCGGATCCCGGTAACGAGCCGCTTTCCCGTCTGAGAAATTTTCAGTCGAAATTTCGGATCCATATTATACCTTCGAAGCTCCTGTGTCCTTGCCGCGGCCATCTTGCCTCGTGACTTCGGAAACAAGGAGATCCATGCCCGGAATTGTTGCGGTATACACTTAAACAGAAAGGATGTATCCGCGAACTGACACAATCGATTCAGCACACTTGTTAAATATTCGGAATGTTTTCCTTCTATTCGAGCGATCAATGAGTAGCTATAAAATTAACGCGACAAGATCGTGGCAGATAAGTTAAAAAGGAAGGTTGCGTATTATGTTAATTTGAATATTATTTGTTGATTTTTAAAGGGGGAGGAAAGTTTTCGGATTATTTTACAAGAGTGCTGAATCGATCGCAAATATCATTTTGCAGGTATATCATTTTTTCTAACGTATACCGTCTACGTCTTGCAAGAATTTCGGGCATGTGTCTTCTTGCTTCGACGTTATCGAACAAGACGGCAGTAGCAAAGGTTCAGAAACCTTAATTCTACAGTACTGTAGGAGCTAAGTTAGCAGAATGGGTTCAATTTCAATTCTAATGGTATAATTTACTCTCTACACGGGAAAACATTTCCGATGATGTAATTTTCCATTGCCTGCTGACCAGACGAAAATCTCGTTGTACGAACAGAAAGATTCCTATAAAAGGTTTCCGCTCTGTCAATTGTTCTTAATTCTCCCACTCGAGTTGTTTAATCTAGCTGAATGTTCACGTGAGTGTTTTCAATCGCGGTAATAGATATCATTTCTTGCCGCTTCGAGTTTTGGTCCCTATCCAGTTGCAATGGGGAGATATTCTTCTGCAAACTTCGGCCCTGATAATATCTTGAATTCCTGTTTTCGCTGTTTTAGCATTAAGATAGGTTGTGCAACGTAGCGTTCAAATTAAATCCGTAGAAATAAAGGTTCAAGAGAAAAATTAAGCAATATCAGTATCGTCAAAGCAACATTAAGCCTCATTAGGCACGTAGAAAAACATTAAGCGGTAAGATTGAAGCGATAAGGAAATTGACCAACCAATTAATATACTTCTTTAGGTTTATGTGTTCCAAACGAATATGACCTGAATACGTGAATACGCGTTCTATTTCATAAAAACCGGGAACGGGGCGCGAAAATCGTGCGGAACGATAAGCAAGGGAATATATTTTTCGAAAATATAGTAATATAATGAATAAACATTTGTGCCGGGCTCGTGAATGATCCATATCTTTTCTTACGAGGGTCGAAGGCGTGAAATCGCCATCCGAACTCGGGGAGCCGGAGGAAAAGCCGGGAAAACCGAAAGTGTCTCGTAAGATCACGCACGACCCACGAGGAGCGAGCGGACGCGGTACGCTTTCGGCGAGACGGATGCATCGATATCCGATTAGCCTCGGCGCTCATACGCGCGTGAGATACGGGCAATGGGCTAAAATAACTTCCGATTCCATCGGCGATCAGTCTCCATAACTAAGATTGACGCGGCTTTATCTCGGGATAATAATTTCCGACTGGATCGCGCGGCGTGAGCGCGACAGCCCGACCGCCGTATATCCGTGCCCGGCGTATCTCGCGGGAACAAGTCGCGACGGTAAAAACATTCGCCGCGACATCGGCGCCGATGTCGCTACCGTTACCGCGCGCAAACACGGGACGTTTGATCCATCGCCGAACCGGAACTGACAGCCAGATAATCGCGGAGTCGTGATGAATCGCCGGCGAACTCTTATCAGTTGCCCCCGCCGTGCATCGACGCTCGGCACGCCAGTATGGACGAAACACGGCTGGAGTCTGTCACGTACAGCTCACCCTCGTTCGTCCGAGCCTTCCCCCCCCCCCCCC
>NW_014554324.1:1285115-1306961 GCF_001313825.1 Dinoponera quadriceps
CTCTCTCTCTCTCCCTCTCTCGCGACTCTCAATTGCAGCAAATCGAAGTTATTTTTACGTGACGTCACGTGTGTGGTCGGTGACGCGAAGACGGCGCTCGATACTGAAACGAATGACCGTAGCAGGAAATTTGTTGGAGTCGTTCAACGGACACGAAGAAGTGGGTGGTGATGACGGTGGCGAGAGGGAGAGAGGCTGAAGAGAAAGAAGGAGAGAGAAGAAAAGTATGAGTCGAACCAGTTCGTCGATTTCCCACGGAACTTGAATCGTTACGCCTTCGTGACTGGAACGCGAGAATGCGGACGGAAAAGCGAACCGTACATAAAGATGGAAAGTCGCGGGCGATAATAACGGGGCGGGGTGATGACCGCGTTTACGGTCAATCGGCGCCGACGACGGCGTTGAAAAGTTACGTCACGATATGCACGAGGGATGACGCGAAAACGATGGACAGTACCGAATCGGACGCATCAACATAGGTGATAGAATTATACTTAAATTAGTGATGGAATTGTACTTTCATGGGGAAATCGCTATTTACAATGGGATTTACCGAACGTACTTTGTTGAATTTTAATTGGATGGCTAAATTATGGATTGGAGCCACGTTTCTTTTGTGGATTTCGCTCGTACGTTTCGTGAATATTTCGGTTGATTTCATTGGGGGAAAGAGTAACCTGATGCTGAGTCGCTCGTCAGTAGGAATTATAGTTTTTTCTTTTCCTATTTGAGACGCACTGCACTGAGAGAAAAGTATCCTAAAAATTAAAAAATATTTACTCGGTGAGTGCCATTAATATATTTACTTAAATCTAAATTCTTTTATTTCAACAGAGTAATTAATTGCTTTTATAAAAGTTGTCGATATAATTGGATTTTTTAGAGAAAATTGTACATTTAAATGAAATTCGACTTTCATGGATGTAAAAAACATATTTTTATATAAATATAAAAAAAATCAGTCTTATATATTAATACTTGCGCTCCCCAGAGCTGGCATAAAAAAATAAAAAAGAATGTAATGGAATTAAAGGGTTAACCGATTTCCAGCCACATAGTTGACTTAATACCAAAAAGCCAGATAATTCTTAATATATAAACTATAACATATAAACCGTGACTATGTCTGTCGGGAGTTTTTGTTTCTCGAAAATTGCAAAAGTTATGTAACTTTGGAAAAAAAGTCTATTTTTCCCTTCAAATCTTGCCTATTTTACGCACTGTAAAAATCCAATTTTTAGCTAAAAAATCCTGCGTACAATGATAGCCATTTATTTGACAATTATTTTGCAACTTTTCTGACGTCGATCCTATCAATACTTTTCGAGATAATTCGTCAACCAAAAATATTGTTGAAAAATACTGTTTTGAGAAAAATGCGCTCAACATTTCAGTATCAAATATTTCGCTGCTGAAATGGAGTTTTTTTGTACTTACGTCTAGTCAGCAGTTTCACATAGCAACTTTTCCCCAGCCGTTAATTTGTTCTGAAATTCCACATTTTTCTGTTTCTGTAGAAAACGAGCCCTGCCTCGTCGCTTCCTGCGCTCGCGCAAGTTATTGCTACGCGCCGAATATCAATATTTTAGCGGTATTCATACATTTTTTCGCCGATTTTAACGCCAAGTTCTTCTGGAATGTATATGAGATACATGCGGCCATCATTGAACAACATTATGAAATTTACTACTTTGACAATCGCAGTGACGCTGAACATAATTTTTTACGCGAATTTCCATATCACCACCACCGTGTCATTCAGGTCCTCATTATTTTTTAGGCCTGTCGAAAAGGCTCTAAATTATCGTTCCCTTAAATCTGTCACGGAAAACGCTGTGTGTCTCCGTCGACTTTTCCAATTTTTACACCAAACTTTCCGACAATATTCTTGAAAAGTGTATCTATCGAAATATGTGAAAAATGTGCATTTTTGAAGGTTTTACATTATTCTTCCTCTTTAATTGAGGACAGTCGTCTGATCTATCGATCCGCATTCGCAAGCCGGCATCTCAGAATCTTGTTGCTCCCGAGCCACGAAAACCCGAGGACATACGGACATCGATCCTCTGGCGTCGATCGTAAGCGACGAGTTCGCGAATACGCGACGCGTCAATGACGCGAACAAAAGCTGTCGCGGCACCGGGCCTGAGCTTCCTTCCGACGTGTATCCGCCGGTCTCCGTCCGGTCGTAACTTATCGCCGGTCCCAGTCGGCTCATGTTGGAAACGCGTTTCCCAACATTGCGTATCGCGATAATGCGAGCTTAAAGTATGATAAGGTACGGCTTAACGCTAATCTCCAGAAGGTGCCGCAACGCCGGGGCAGTCCCGCATGCGATAGACGGGGAGAGAGCGCTTCATTCGATACCGCTATGCAAACAACCCGGGGTCAGTTTATCCGGGGGAAACTGTTAAACGATCGTTTGGAGAATCCATTTATCACCGGCCGGGCAAATATCTAATATTTCGACCTTTTCGAACGTACGTTGTCGTTTTCTGACGACAATACCGCGCGCTGGTGTCGCGGGAAAAAAGCGCCCGAGACGCGCGGGGAGACAATTTTCAACCCGTCGAGTCTGTTGTAGAAAAAAAACCGCACGCTCTTTTTCTTTCCCCCCGGTAACATTAATATCGCGTGCATTCGTAGAGCCGTGATCGCTGTTCTCGGGGAACTGGTGCGCGCGGAAATGATTTTTAATCGTTATTATGCGCGCGGGTACATCCGGGGGGAATACGAGCGCGCATTCGTTATGCTTCATCCCCATCGATCCAGCGACGTCACTCGGTACATTCGCCGGCCGTAATCTCCCTCCACAATACGAGTTTTTTTTCTCGACATTACCACGTGTTTAAGTCGGAGTTGCTTAATCGTTACAAATGTATTCCGTATTATGAGGCTCGGGAGGGTTAACGTGTCCCTATGTTAAAGCGCTTACGCCTCGGTTATACGGGCCGGCAAAAAGTGAACAGGCGCACGCCGGTATATATGTATCCAGGACGACGTCCTTATTGCCGGGCATTACGTCCCCTTCGCGCCAGATGCGACCCAACGTTTGCTTAGCCACTCTAAATCCCGCGCGTGTGCGCCGCCGGAGCGACTTCGTATGAGTGCAGGATTTCATCCGTTTATGAATGCAGTCGATCGGCCGGCGGGATTTCCCCCCGTTAATCCCGATTTAAAGGGTAGGCTACGACCGAGTCGCGTCGAAGCGCGTTTCACGGATGTCGCGAAAATGGCGCTTCGCTCGGAGATGTCGGTGTACTTGGATTATCGTCGGAAAGCTTTTCCGGTCGTTCGGTTTGTGTGTTTCAAAAAAGAGGGGAAACAAAAATAAAGCACAAAACGAACGCGACGGGACTACGTTTCGCTTCGAGCGCGCGTATACGCGCGTGTCGTTTGTTCCAGCGAAATTGTTTCAGTTAAAAAATCGCTGTTCGGAAAAATTCCCGCTTTCGTGCCCCAAATCGCGTCGATCCCCCGGGGGCTTACTCGGGTTGTGTAAAAAATTTTCCAGGTCATCAAAATATTAGCCGTAATCCCGATCATCTCCTTTAACGCGCGTAATGGACGCGAGTGCGTGCAGTGTAACCGTTATTCGAGATATTAAACGACGAAATAACGTTCTAAGGGGCGGGGCGGAGTGAAAATAGCCCACGTGCGCAAAGAGGATTTCTCCCCCCCCCCTCCGCTCTCCCCCCACCCTCCCGAAAAGAAACCCCGTATTTCCGTATGAAAAATGTTCCTGTCAATTCGCGCGCAACCACAATTCTTGAACGTCAGGAGCGCGCGTTTCATCCGGCTGCGGCCGCTATCGTTTCCATTCCGCCGTCCGTTTCGTTTCCCTCTGTTTCAGATCTATTTCTCGCGCGATCGCTCATTTTTCACTTCCTTTCCTACACGAGCGCGAGAGAGCGTGACTCAATTTGTAACGTTCTCGCAAATACGCGACACGAGTATCCGTTAAACCCGCGTGTGCTCGCCTTTTTCGNCGTAACCGCCGGCGTCGAGCTGTCGCCGCGGATACAAATCGCGAGCGTTTCCACGGCAGAGCGGAACTCGATCGGCGAACCGGATCGATGGTCGATCCATCGTCGGTCCTCCCTTTCCTTCCTCCCTTTCTCTCTCTCTCTCTCTTTCCGCGCCCACGTCAACGGATGAGCGGGGAGATGAACGGACAACGCAAGGCCGATGGGAGAAGGAAAGGCTCGTGGAGTATGAATAGACGCATGGTGACCCGACTTGGCTCGCTCGAAATTTTTAATTTCCGGCTGACTGAAGAGGAAGACGAAAATCCCCCGAGGAGGATCTCTCGAGGATACCGTCGGACGCGCAGCGTCAGGACCACGGGCGTATTGCGTCGACGAGCGTCGAGATTGACGGCCGTTGCGACTTAAAGAGAAAGAAAAGCACGCGACGTATCGCGTGTACCGCGTCACTCCTGCGAGGAAATGACGCGCGACGGTAGAAAGGGGGAGAGGGAGGGGAAGTGTCGCTGATATCTGCTCAGACACGACTGCTCAAACCGGGATCCGTGAAATGAGGTTTTCGCTGGAGACAAAGGGGAAGGCGCACCGGGTCATCGCGATCCATCTGAGATAATTCGCGATTCATCTCTCTTTCTCCGCGGAACGGCGTCCGAGCCGCGTGGAAATGGTCCGCGATTTCGCTCCTTTCGATCTGATACGCCGGGGGGACGGTCCTCCCGGCTTCTTTGATGTCTCGTAACGTCGTATCGCGAATGACATCGCGACTTTGCGAAACGTATCGCGTTCGTAGCCACCGACCGAGCATGCACGCTTCGCGTCAGCTTCGTCGGAAAAAGCGTCCCGAATTCACGGCTCGGTCGCGCGAGGAAACGCCGATCAACCAACGGAGATAAGCCGAGTCGAAATTTAGACGACGCTCTGACGCTCTTAAGGATAATCTGCGTCCGTCTGGATGGCCTGTGGATTGGTAAAATTCTATCCGAACGATACCACGCTTGTTAAATTCTTTCTTGAACCTCGAATTGTATCGATTTAATTTTTATATCGCCTTGAATGATCTTATTTTGACGCAGAAACATCGCAAACGGAAATTCAAAATATTATCAGGGTGAAAGTGGGTAGGAGTAAGTTATATTGTTAGAATTGAAATTGCGTGAACCCTATTTAGCTGTAACAACTACTGTATTATAGAATAGAAGATTTAACGTAGGGCCAGATAAAGCTTCAACACGAAGTCAAACACGAGTCGAAATTTTTACGCTACTTTGACTTTGTTAACTTTTTTCCCTCGAACTTATAATTTTACAGATTTCATTTTACTGTCATCTTGAAGCTTCAGATGTCTTCGATGTTTCGATTATTAAGTTCACACGAGTGTCTAAAACAACCTTTTTTTTTCCACTGAAAACAACAGAAAGACGTCATCTTGGTTGAGAAATCGAAGGGAGTAAATTTATATCGTGGAAATTGAAGCTATTTTGCTACCTGAGCCCCTGCCGCGTTGCAGAGAATTAAGGGTATAATACAGTGGCAACATTTCAATTCGGGAAAACGGTATCGTCGTGTTTCCGACGGGCGCCCTACATCATCGCTCATATTCCATCAGACTTGATTAATATCATTCGCCTTTGATTGCCGGCGATACTTCGCGATATCGCCGTAATTTGGAAATTACAGACAACCGCGGCCGGCCGGGTTGATTCTGCGGCCGGTCCGTCGCGAATCAACGCCGGATGTAATCGATCAAACGTGATAGGTAATCGCGTGTTCTCTCGCTGGTCCCGTCGGCACGGAGACGGACGGGTCGGGAGGGAAACGAAAAAGGTCGAAACCTCTCCGGTGTATCCCAGGAATTCGCGGTCTAAATGTAGGTATCGCCCGGCGGATAATTTCGCTCTCTCTCTCCCTCTCTCGCCGGTATTTGCGTTCTCATTAGGAAATGCCACAAACCGATTCAAATGGCGCCCGGACCAGCGCTCAAATCCGCGAGGTGGATTAACCGCGCGCGCCACCCGACAATCGATATCCGCGCGCGCGCGGTGTGTACAATCAGAAAGCGCTCTTTAAGGCGCGATATTAATCCGTACGTTTGCGCGCTAATGAGGCTTCGCGCTCGAGAGCCTTCATTATGAGTGCCCGCGAAGTTTCGCTTCTCGTTAGGGGGAGGCTTCTCGGCCGCGAAGCACCGGATAATATCTTCGCGATCGGCGCGAATTCGGGTAGCTCGTCGCGTTATCGGAATATCGCAGGCGGTGATTCGAGCGGACTAGGAGAAAAGAGGCGCGCTTTCGTCCCTGCCGTCTATTTACCGTCAGTCAATTATTGCGATGCCAAGATATCGGAATTCACCGTTCCGCATTCGGGGGGATTTTACAGCCGAGCGGAGTTCGTTAAACTATTAGTTCTGTAATTTACAGAGAGGAAGAGAGAAAGAGAGGTATGGTGGCACGCGTAACGCAAATATTTCCGCTGTATTTCAAAACGTATCCCTGCCCCTCACATTCTCCCCGTCTCTCTCGCCCGAAACGTCACGGCACTTCGTCAGGCACCAAGATCGGCCGCGTATCATATTCAGATACGATCGTGGGTTATGCGAATATGAAAAAATAAAACAGCGACATCGGCGAAAATATTTCAACCCCGGCCGTGATACGAAATGCGCGCGGAAGTTACAGCTCGCGCGATCGCGGTAAAATACGCTTTACTGTTATTTGTACGAACGCTCGCAACGCTGTTGGCAAACAAACTCGGTTTACGAGCAAAGTTTATATTACGCTTTCCATGAACGTCAACCGAATCAAATTTCACAGTCGATCCTCGTCCCTGGATCCAGTTAGGTGTATCAACTAATTTCATACTCGACGCGTTCCGCGCGTTCGACGATCTGGCCTTTGCGTATTCAGCTTGTTACATTGTCATTGTTACATTCTCGGACCACGTTGATGGCAGCTTTCGGCTCCTCAAGCAATCCCAACGTGAATCAAACTGTGTGGGTGTGTGCGTGCTTTTTTCGTTCTCCCGATCTGTGAGTAACCTTTGATCCTCGGAATAATCGATAACGTACACATAGGTGTTTGTTCGTTAAAATATTGAAAAATATGCGAAACGTTACAAGGGTTACGTTTTCCATTCCATACATAATGGATCCGTATCCGTCCGCGGAGTAATACACGGTGCCAGCACAAACAGCTGTAAAACAATAGTAAGCCCGCGCGCGAACGAGAGGCTTATCGGAATTACTATCGAACGGAGGTCATAATTTACTAAATGTAATAGTGGATTCTAACGGAACTGGTGAATCCAATGGGGTGGATTCGCTAACGCTCATGCCGGGCAACCACCACGACTTCGCCCGAGATTGTTAATCCTTTCCGGTCCAGTTAAAGCGATCGACATCGCACCAAGCGAATATACTGAGGTACCTTTTTTACTTTCCACCCTCGAATAATCTGCGACATTTGCAATTAGCAACTGGATTGGAAATTTTGGCCCTATGTTAAATTCTGCGATACAGTGGGAGCTGAGATGGCAAAATAAGTTCAATTTTAATTCTGATAAAATAATTTATTCTTATTTTGATCCTGTGATAATGTCTGAAATTTCCGTTTTCGCCGTTTCAGCGTAACAACAGATCGTTCAAGGTAGGCATTGAAATTAAATCAGAATTAAAGCTAAAGAGAGAAGTTAACGAATGTTATTATCGTCAAAGTAGGTTTTCATTAGTCTATAGGCTATCTATATAAGTACACAAGTAAAACATATTTTGTACTTGTGTTAAAATCGTCCTTTGTGAAAAAAATGTTGCCTTACATTTTGAATATACCCCCGTGTTAATTTAATTTATTGTATATATATTATCTCAATATTTTGTTAATTTTGGGCATTCGTTTTCAACGGACCATTTCTTTTCTTTTAACATATATCGTTCCACAGAAAGTAAAACTGCTGTCATTGTTTGCACAAGCCATCGGTCTTCTCGGCAAGAATTTTAATTTGCGTGAACCCTCGCGGTCTTTTCCGCGTGTCTTCTTTATTTATGTTAATATTGACGCATTTTGCACAATTTTATTATCTTTTGCATATTTCAGTTTTCTTTCATTGAGATTTAACTTGAAAATAAATATTTTAATTTTCGCTCAAAGATAGTCCCAATGGCGTCAAAACGGCATCAAAATTTCAACTCGCGTGTCTGTACCGTTTATCCGCCCAGAGCAGAGATGAGACGGATATTTCGCGTCATCGAAACGCTCGGAATATCCCTGGAAACCGTAACAGCGTCACTTAATCGCGCGGAATGCACGCGACACGAGCTTGATCAATTTTCGAGTCGCTGCGGTCGCGAAGTCGCGGCGAAAACTGCGGTCTCTGCCGCGCGGCCCTAATAACGGCGTTGTTGCTGTTGTTTATCGTAGAAGTTTGGGTCGGTTTTGCGCCGACCTTACTCGGATTGGGATTGTGCCGCTAAATTGTTCCCCGCAGTTGAATTATAACGCTCCGCCCGTTCACGGCAATTCCATTTGCCCGCTTTATTACGTTAACCGGCGCACCGACGACGACGGCTCTCGGTGAGAAACGTCGACTGGGAGAGTCGAGCGATCGGGATCGAAAAGCTTTATCGAGTGGATCCGCGTCTTCCCTTCACTCGCGTAATGCGGTCGCCGAGTCGATGGCGTCTATAACCCGGGAAGAAGATCTATCGCGGGACCGAGCGCGACGAATTTTCGCCGGGGTCTCGGGGATCGTCGCTCGGCTCTCGCGGAATGCACGCTAGATGTTTATCGGCGTGTAAGGGCGAGATAAGGTCGAGGTTTGGTATGCCTCCCGTTTTATGGGGGTAACGTGTCGCGGATAACGAAGCCGTCGAAGCAACGGATCAATTTCGGCTTTACGACGGGCGCGCCTTCTCGGCACCGCCGGCGGCGATTCATCGAGCCTCTTGGCGAAATTCGTCGAGAAGCGCGCGAGCGAATTGGTGATTATCCATTGATTGGTGATTAATGAGCCGGGCGACGAATCGAGTGCGCGACTCGTCTCGCGGATTTATTAGGTCTACAACTTGAAACCCGGCGTTTTTGCCAAAAATTCAGCCTTTGTTTAAGAAACAAATGAAAACAAATATGTCAATCAGAGTATCGGCCATCGTTAGATATGACTTTTTCCCTTCTGGCAATAAGCGGATCCCACGTCAGAGGAACGACTCATCTTTAGAGGCTGTCCAGTCAGAGATCCATTTTTCGACGCTTTCGTAAGAGTTGAAGCGTTCCTCAGCAAGTGCGTGTGCTATCGACCGAAACAAGTGGTAGTCGGATGGGGCACAGTCTGGCGAATAAGCCGCATGGGGTAGCACTTCCCAGGGAAGTGCTTCCAATGTTTCCTTGACAGCCTTAGTGACGTGAGTTCGAGCGTTGTCACGAAGCAAGATCGCTTTATGCTGTCGTATTTCATATTCCGGTTGTTTTTCGCGCAATGCTCGGCTCAAACGGATTATTTGTTGCTGGTAGAGATCCCCTGTTTCACCAGGTTTCAGTATCTCATAATATACCACACCCTTCTGGTCCCACCAAATACGGGGCATGGCCTTTTTCCTATGAATTTTGCGTTTTGCCGTCGATATCGATGATAGACCTGGGTCGCAAATGGTTTTTCGTCGTTTGGCGTTATCGAAATCGATCCACTTTTCATCGCCGGGTCACAATTCGTTGCAAAAACCCCTTTCTTTTTCGTCTGGCAAGCAGCATTTCGGAGCATGGTTTTTCGCCTTTCGATGTTCCTCCTTCCAGTTCATATGGCGCCCATCTTCCTTCCTTGTATATCTTTCCCATGGCTTTTAAACGCTTGAAAACGGCTGCTTGAGTAACATTCAACGTTTCGGCAAGTTGATTTTGTGTTTGACTTGGATCTTCATCCACCAACCGCTTGCAGTTCTCTATCTTCGAATTTTTTTTTGCTGGCCTGGATGTTCTTTGTCATTCGTGTCAAAATCACCAAGCTTGAATCGAAACCATTCCTTGCAAGTTGCTTCCGATAGAGCAAGTTCCCTATAAACTTCAACAAGCATTCGATGAGACTCAGCAGCAGTTTTCTTCAAACTGAAGCAGAAGAGCAAAGCTTCGCGCAAATGACGCTTATTTGGTTGAAATTCAGACATTTTCTTCGCAGTGAAAAACTATATCGTTGTCACAAACACAAACTTTTATATACTGAATATCATTGACAGATGTCAAAACTAAAAATGATACCTTGCTCAGCCATTATAGTTGACGATTGTCAAAGTGACAAGCTACTTATCGTTAGAGGGCGGGTTTCAAGTTATAGACCTAATAATTAGCGACTCGCGCAAAACGAGCAGGATCGGCTCGTTCTACGAACGACGCTCGATTTTGTTGCGATAATCGCACGCTTGTATCGATGAACGCATTTTCCGCCGCGACCCCCCAATTGGAGGTATCTCGTTTCGCAAAGTATCCCGTTACACGCGTATTTCGCACGAGCGAACTCGCGGCCGACAATTTCGGGGTCGCGAGCGTTTCCAATTTTGCGTAGACGCGAAATCTATTTATAACGGCGATTAATTTATGACGGCCACGTGGCGGGCCGCCGATGTTATCGGGAGATCGATGGCCGCGATGAATTTCGATAGCTCCCTATGGATTCGCACGCGACTATCGGGATTTAATACATTTCTCGCTTGTCGGGGCCGAATGCAGGGGAGGGCGAGGAGCGGACGCTGAGCGAACAAAAGTCGACTCTTTCGCCGCGTACGTTTCCACCGTGAAACCTTTATAATTAATGGCCAATATGCGCGTTTTAATAATGTATCGATGTTAAAGTTGCCCGGCAGCCGAGCGCGAATTATTTACACTTACGCGGCTGCGGGATCCTACACACGCGTAATCGTAAATCTATTACATCAGGATTAATCAGCTTTGCGGGGAGGAATAACAAAATAGTCAGCGACACGTGAATTCCGATGCGTGTTCCAGCCACGTCCGACGCGGACAAACGTATCAAGAATCACGGGTATTTTTAGCCCGAGCATATTCACGCAATAATACGAACGTGTCTGTCCAGATATCGCGATTTAATATTCATTTTGTTGTAATATCTGTATTAAAAAGCGGCGCTTTCCCTCGCGATAATCAAAAGTCGCATTTAATCTATTAGTCCACCTCGTGTTTCGGAAATGTTTTCTGAATTTTTCAACACTTTTCATCGCTCCGATTAATTGCCAGTTCATTTGAATAATGCGCGCTTTGATGTTACACGTCGTAATAGGAGCGAGCGTGTAGGAGAAAAATACCAAAACCGACATAGGTATGGTAAACTGACATACTCATGTTTCTCGGCTGTCAAGTATTGAACTCTGTCCGACAGAACTTCATCCACTATATACAGTAATTGGAACGAGATGGCAGTTTCTGTTTGGAGACGCATTCGGTTATGTTATTGGTCGATTTTTCGTTATGCTGAGCTTTTTGTTGAGCTTCTCGTGAAAATTATAATAACGAATCAGCTGTAATTTATTCGTTAATTCTATTTTATAACGTGTCTCGAACTTTTTAAATCATTTTGAATCTCGTGCTAATCTCTAAATTATTTTGCATCCTGTGCTAATCTCCTCTGTCACTGAGTCACGCAAAAAGTTAGAGTTAAGTTGTTCTGTGAATCGACATATTTACTAGTTTCTCAATCGACAAACCTGAACTTTGCTGTGAAATACCTTTTCTTGTTTTTTGTTTAATTCCCTATAAGTATCGTAAATATGCCAGTTTTGAAACCTAGTGTTTAGAAGCGTCAATTTTCAATTATTTAAAAAAATAATCATCTGCAGGGAAATGTGTAATAATTTTCAAAATATTATTATAGCTTTGCACCTATGCATATAAATTTTAATTTCGCACCTCCAACAAAGCTTCAGAGCCCCAAAATAAAGCGGTATGCCGGTTTTGGTGTTTTTTCCTCTATATTAATCCATTTCGAATCTCGGAAATCTTTTCTTCATTGTTTTTCAACGAAATGTTTAATTTCTCTGATTCTAATCGTCAGTTTATCTCATTCATTTGATGTTACATCATAGGAAGCGAGCGAGTAACAGATCATCTTTAAACGCGATATAATAATATTCGCGAAGTTATCGTTCGTAATGGAAACCGTAGGCGAAATCTTATTAAACTAAACTACGGAATCTGGAACGTTATTGCGGCCGCGCGGAAGGGAGATTCGCGTAGTTTCGCGTGGCGGACGCGTCTTGATCGGGTAAGAGCCTCTTGTAAATCTGAATGGCAGATTTACCGGAATAAAGCGACTCGGGCTTTTATCAAATGCGCTGTCATATACGCGGAGAAGCGCGCTATCTTTCATTCATAAATTCATACCTCGCGGACGGCACAGTGTCTCTACCGGCGCATAAACCGCGAAATACAGCTGCGATCGCGGCTTTCGCGGAAACAGCAGCGGCGGCGCTCGTAAAATTTTCCCAATGAATCTCAATGATTTCGGTAGTAACGCGCAATATCCACGAATGTTTTGGACACACAACGTTTCCTTATTACGCGCCGTGATTCGCGGAAACGTTTAGTTTTCCCCAGCATCCCCGGCGGGTTTTCATCCCGCGCAATTTTTGTCTCGGCCCCTCCTCCCGGATCCACGCTAACCTTCCGGATTCGCCGTTGAATCGCTTCCGTTGCCCGCTGAATAATCCACGTTCGCCGAGCGAGCCCGACGTAAAGCCGGAAACGCGTTACGACTTCCGCGTGTTTTCCGACGTTTCCTAAACGCGCACGACAACGCGGCCGGATTAAAGGTGACCTCATCGCGGAAGTCGCTTTGTTAACTCGACTTACCCGAAATCCTCCGGCTATATCGATGCGATTGCGCCGTTCCGTACGTTTCGCCTGACTTACATCGGACTTCGCCCGCCGAAGACCGCGCGTCTCAGCTGTTTTAATTATCCTTAATCTCCCCGGCCGTGTACTCCGTTAACCGGGAACGATCTCGCGCAATCAGAAGTTTCGCCGGCGCGCGTCTCGCGTCTCTCGTGTGCGCTATTTCAATTTTCGTATCTCCTTCCTTTTTTCGGGACTTTATCTCGCAAACGGACTCAAATCGCGTAATCGAATTTTACGCGAACTTTTGCCAGGCGTGCCCCGCTTTGTGGCTCCTCCCCCCCCCCCCTTCTTTTCTCTTTTGTCAAAAACATTTTGTCAAAAATTAGCATAAAATTAATACATCAATCGATACTGAAGTATACATTAAAACTCGCATAAGTTGAATATCGACACAATACAAAATGTCGAAATAATGTAAATATGTTAAATTGACACACATATGTTACACGACAAATTTACACAGATATGTTAAAAATTTAACACAAAAATTTTAACAAAGATCTTTATTTTAATTTTAACGTAAGTAAAAAATATTTTGTACTATGTAAATACAATATAATTAACTATGATATAATAATTAATATATAATAATATTACATCAATCATTAATATATAATAGAATTACATCAACTGTAGAATCCCCATAATTATCTTAGGAAATCGGACCGGGTCTCAATTGGATCCCAAGAAAATTTCCCATGCAGGACACATTGACAAACTCGATTATACTCTCCTTTATTTTCCTCTCTTACGAAGAAAGAGAGAGAATCTACTTTTTTCCTGCGAGTGCGCGCGTTACAAATGCAGAGAGCGACCGCGCGCGCTCGACGGACTTTGCTAATCGACGAACAATCGTATCGTCGCAGCATTATGTAACTTTCCCGATAAAGCGTGTCCCAGCACCGAAACGTTGCTTATGATTTATTTACTCGAGACTGCGTCGAGGACTTTATCGAGCGGGTGCGAAAAACGTAACGCTCCTTCGGCAGATTTTTACAGCCGGCCAGGAAATTCTACGGTGATTTATTTTAGATCAGCCTGGCACGTCGTAAAGATCGCTCGTAGGGCAAGGTTCGCCGAAGCGACACTGTAGCACCACTTACAGAACATTCAATTGAAATGCGATCGCACGAACGAGAAGTATATCTTTCCGTTAGTAGAGGCTCCCCTGTTTCTGGCAGCCGGACGACGAGCGAAAATAGATGTTCGCCGAATTCCCTTTCGTGACCGTAAGATTCCATTACTGACGTGGGTCCGACGGACGTCCTATTAATCACACCGACCTCGTTTTTTTATCAATTACGCAGCGATAAATTGCGAATATGTGTCCATATATATGAGCCGTGATTAATTAAAATTAATAATATCCAGACGACGTGATGAATCTTCGCGAGTGCGATATAATGAGGGGGAAAAAAAAATTAGCCTTCTCTGCGTCCTGCGAAAAATATCGTTACGGTGGAAAGTCCAAAGTTGAGTTACCAAATACCACAGTCGCGAAAAGAGGAGAATTTCTGTAGAAAATGTTAACCAACGAGAACAAGATTTTAAAAAATTGAAACTTTTTAAACTAAAAGCTTTTAATCGTGAAAATTACTTTATTATAATATATTAATAATATATTCCCTTTATTATACATGTATATATGCTGTTTAAATTTTTTTATAAAATCATCATTTTTCTGATACACCAACTTTCTCAAATAATTTCTTATTACTTAAAAGATTTTTTTCATAAAATTTCAAACTGTTTTCATTCATTTCATTATTGTGAAAGTTGAATTTTACCGTTATTAAGCTTCTTATAATGCCTTGAGTTTATTTCACAATAGCCGTAAGAATATGTAGTAAGAAGTAAGCAGTGAGCAAATTAACCAACCGCAGTCGATTATTCTTGGACCGTAAGGATCTGATTGTTCAATTAGTTTACTGCTTATCTATTACTGCATACTCTTATCACTATTGTGTGGCGGCCTTCACAGAAACTATGAGATCATTCTATTTCTGAAACACGAGTCACACATTGTTACCTTACACGACTGTTTCCATATTGGCGTTTCATTGTAGACCCGCATCTTCTTCCTCGCACGGAACTAAAGGTTAAAATTCAAAGACTGTAGAAAGACACATTTTCGTTCAAAGGAAAGAAGGCGGAGGACTGAAGATCAGATCGGAGAATCCTTTTAAAAAAGGACGTACCCTGGTCCTTCAGGATCCAAATTACACACTTCAGTACACCAAATATTTTCACACCAACATTTTCTACGCTCATGTTTTCATTATCTGCTAAACGTTATTTACGACAATGTTTGGGATCCCTCGTGTGCTATGAAGCTCGATTTCCGCGGAGAGTGTTAACCGTCGCTCCAAGAATGATTAGTTTCCCCCTTCGCGCCGTTCTGAATAAACTTATCGCGCGGACATCGGTCCGCGTGACGGCGACTCAGACCGAGAAGAGGTTTATACTCGCGATTCGTCGGGGCAACGAGGACGATTTCTTTCGGTAACCCGCCAGCCCGCACCGCCATCAGTCGCGCAAAATATCCTTACGTCCTTATCTCCCCGGGAGGAGAGCGCAATATCACTCGGCGGCGGCGGGTGTGACTCCGTGTGCTCTCTCGCGCGCGCGTGTGTGCGCACTCGAATCACAAAAGTGCGCGGAATTCCGCGGAGCTCTCATCGACGTTACAATAACCGCAATATATCCGAGCGCGAGGCTGTTTCTTTGCGATACGGCGAACGACGACACGAGCCCTCCTCCTTCCCACGCGCGAGGGGGGGGCGCGAAGGGGATGAGACGTCGGGGGATTGTTGGATGCGACCTAGTAAGTGGGTGCCGGCGCGCGGTGGCGGCGCAACAATGGCGAAATATAAATCTAAATCCCCGACCGCCATCCTTCCTGCTCTCCTTTCGCCCGTACGTAGCGCCTTTATCTTCCGCTTTCGTCTATTCCGCGAGCCCCCGACCGACGACGCCTTCCCTCCTCCGCTGCCCTCCCTTCGTCCTCGTGCTTCTCCTCCCGCTCGTTGCCCCCTCGTTGTGGCCGGTCTTTCTCCTCGCTCGAGAATCTCTCTCAGCGCCATTCAGCATTCCCCCCCCCCAGCCTCCTCCGTGCTTCCTCTTTATGCCGCTCTCGTCCTGAGCCTCTGTCTTCCGCTTTAATTCGCCGTGCGCGGAGCTTCTTTATTCTCCAGCCACTTTGGATTTTATTCGCGCGTCAGTCGTTCCGACAAGGTAATGAACGAGCGTTAAACGGAAGGTTAAATAACAGAGGATACATACTGCACTTTGCGGACGGTGCTGATATTTTGATTTAGTTTCTTCACACACAGGATGTTACATGGCAAATTTAAGGAGCATGCTTCTGATTTAAACTGATCGTCGAAAATGTTCCGTAAACATGGGCCCAATTCGAAACGGTTATTCATTTACAAGTGTTTCAAGTGTTTATAAATATTATAAATTTATAAATGTTATAAAGTGTTTATAAATGACAGCACGATTTTTCGCAACATTTTTTTTGTTAAAAATGAAAAATAAGGACGAAGAACGTAAAGATTAAAAGTTTAGGATACGAAAGGAGAGGTAATGCTCGAGCTTGATTAATACAATGTATTAATGATGCGTGTGAACGAACAATTACGTTGTTCTTCGTGCGGCAACTCAATGCATTTTAACCGTACTGCGTATTAATGCACTAATAGAAAACTATAATTGAATTAATCAGAACGCATTCGGTTGTCTACTTTCTGATTAATTCAACTATAATTTTCTATCAATATTTCGAAGCACGTAAATTTGCACAATTTCTGTAATCTTTACGTTTTCTTCCTTTATTTGCCATTTTCTTAAAATTTCAAACAATTGCGCCATCATTTACAAATTTTAACCACCTGTAGAGGATAACCGTTTCGAATCGGGGTTACAGGACATTTTCTGCTTCAATTTATGTATTCGAAATATATTTCTTAAATTCGTATAGTTTGTCACGTAACATCTTGTATATATAATTTCTTTCCTACTTGATCCTTCATTGGATGCAGAACAACCGGAAGTCTTGAGACGTCGGACGTACCTCTTGACGTGAAATTGACAAATTTCACTTCTCACCGAGTTGTAAGAAAATATCAGCGCTCCAAAGTGCACCTAGATTCTACATTGAATATTTCTACAAATTGCTACATGTTTCCCCCCGAGAAGAAGAGGAAATTGTAACTTTTAGCATTTGCAAATGGTGGTATTTCTCAAGCCAGCGTGCTCGCGCGAATTGTTTCGCCCGCAACAAATCGAAGCGTAATGGAGCTGTAATGGGAGGTGAGCCGCTCGTCTCTCTCTTGCCTTATCGCGATGACATAAGAATTCGTATTCCCGCAGCCGACTCCCGAGTGGATTTTTCTCCTTCGCGTCCGTGCCGTCGCGTCCTATTATACCGTTAGACGTGATCCGTACGTGCGTAGACCGGTGGGACTATCATCTCGAATAAATAGTCGAGATCATCTCCTCTCGGACTAATTTCTCTCTCCTGACTTATCTCGCATATCCGTCTTCCTCCTTGCATCGTGGCCGCCGCTGCGAGTTGCTTTCGCAGCTTCCTCCCACCGGTGCATGTCACGAGTCCTCATTCTTCTCGAGACCGTTTCCTTTGTATACGCGGCCTCCTTCTCTCTTTATCTCTCTCTTTCTTCTCGCGCTCCCGCATCTTCCACTGATTTCCCACCGGTCTTTCATTTTATTTCACGCTTCCGGCACACTTCCGGATCCAGCGGTATTTACTTACCATTAGCAAAACACGGCTCGCCGTCTTATCGCTCCTCTTCAATATTTATCCTCCATCCATTTTTGCCATCTCGCTCGCTAACTTCTTACACTTCCCGCGGCTTCCCTCTCTCGCGACTCTTTCGTCCGCAAATTTCCCTATTTCCATATCCCACCTTTTATCATTTCTCGTTGGGTTGTCTCACGATCGAATTTCCTTTCGTGTTTTTGCCGCCTTTCGTCTAAAGTCACCTCCAATCTGGTTTTTCCGTTGTCTTGACTATCCGACGAAGCATCCCTTATCCTCTTTCACGCTTATCAACGATCCTTCTCCTCTCTCCTCTCTCTCTCTCTCTCTCTCCCTATATATATATATATATATATCCGCATCCCTTGATCTCTTGTTGTTTTCCGAAGTCTACTGTCTTTTGTTTTCCCTGCCCGGGCCGGCCGTCCTCCTCTTCGTCTTCTTATTTTCCCACTCGCCTCGTTTCATAGTCGGAGAGTTTGTACACCGGCGCGCTTCCCGTCGCCCACGTTCGCGTCGCTTTTTCCTCCGTATTTTTCCAATTTGCCTGAAATCGTTCTCTTTCTTTTCCGCGATCGGCTTTGCCTCCCTCCCCTCACCCCTCCTCGCCCGCGCCTTTCTACCCCCGGTCGCACACGGTTTACCCGTCGCGTCGATCAGAATACTCCGTTTTAATTTTCTCAGGGACTCTTTTGCTCGCCGTATTTACCCGCTTCACTCGAACCGCGTCTTATCCGCAAGCGCACTCCACTTCCGCCCTCTCCTTTTTGAGATTTCTGTTTTTCGATTCACGTTCCCGCTAACGCGTGCGCCTTTCTCGCCTCCTCTCTTCGATCGTTCGCTTCTTGATCCACTTATCTTAAGTATCTATCAATTCCTCCCTTTCTCCCCCTTTTCCTTTTTTTCGTTGGTGTTCCTCCTTCGCGCCAGCGTCGTCGCTTTTCTCCCTTTGCTCATTCGCCGGTGTTACTCTTGGCACCGGCGACGTCGAGCTTTTGCGTTCCTATTCCTCCTCCCACTCCGTGCTGCATCCACTTTGCGTCACTCTGCTTTGCCGATCCCTTTTCCTCATTCTCTCTCGACGACGACTACCCGTCTGTCCCCAACAAATATGTACTCTCTTCCCTCGCATTACGCCGTTTTACGCTCCTCTCTCTCTTTCATTTCACACACGTTGTGTATTTTGCATCGCGCCGCGAATGTCCATCAGCTCCGTTTCGAGAGAACGTAACTTCTTTCTCTCTCAATCTCTCTCTCCTCCCCCGTCGGATGAGCGCGCAAAATGACGTTTACGAACCTCCGGGATTTCAAGGAAACTTGAGGATACCTTCTTTGAGCGTTTACATGGCATGTGCGGGAATAAATGCGCGCGAAACCAACGCTACGTGCGAACCCTATCACTGAAAGCGTGCGTATTTTTTTCTGCGCAGGAATCGATTGGAGAGCAACACGGAGCACTGGAACGCGCTGTTGCTATCGTTACGCGAGCTCATCGAGTGGGTGATAAGGAAGGACACAGAACTCACCGGCTTGGGACCCGTGTGCGGCGATGTGGCCGCCCTACAAAAACAACAAGTAAGTGTCGCGCGCACGCTCGCGCTGTTCCGCGTACACCGGGGTTCCGGCTCGGTGAACTTCGGGGTGTCAGTTAGTATAAACCCGCGGAAGTTCATGGAGCACTTTCCACGGGTATATCCGTTATCTCCGAAAGGCGGACGTACTCCATTTAGCATCCTTGGCTCGGCAATAGCATCAATCACAAACTTCAGGATACGAGGCGAGTTAGCCGAATATGACTTATGTACCTGAAATCGATTTCATATAGTCGCCCTCGGAAGAGAGAGGAGGTTGCCGGAGTCCCCGCCGCGGAAGCTGATTGGACGAATAGGATGTAATTACGTATAAGCCCCCGTGTCTTACCGAGCGAACGTTTCACTCGCTTTCTCTCTCTCTCTCTCTCACATTCTCTCCCTCTCTCTGTCTCCTTCTCTCGCTCTCGCTATGAGACGTGACAGCTTACTCCCGAATGGATATTTACGTATTCTCATCACGTTTGAGCGTCCCGCCCGCGTGGAAATGCGCGTCTCAATTACTTCGCCTTCCGTCCGCCCGCTCGTTCCCTCGATCTCTCTCACGTCGATTGTTCGCTAAATGCCCCGGCTAAATTCATTGTCGATTAAATTACTACTTCCGGTTCATTAGGACCCCTGCCGGGCCGCGAAGTTTCACGGACGTGTCGGCTTATCGATTTTAAAGACTCCGGACATTGAACAGCGCCGCGTCATTTGTTGCGTATCGGAGCGGTCGATCGATTTTCCGCGTCATCGAGTGATTAACGTGAGAGTCCGGTGCTGTGTGTTGGTGCTCGTTACGTAGACGAGAACAGCCTGTTCGGGACGAGATCGTCGCATTATCGTCCCGCGGAGATACCGATTCCTGCGAATCGCACTTACCACCGTCTGACAGTCGCGCGAACTCGTGGTATTTTTTTTTTTTTCGAAAATGCAATATGATTCGCATGTGTACGGGGAAAAAGATATTTTTTATTTGTAATTATAGCCATCATGATGACAAAGTTATGGTCAGGAGAGCCACTTTTCTAGAAAGTTTTACTGTGATGTCAGTTTGAGAATACTGTATTTACTGCATCTTACGTGCTTATTGGTATAACTATTTTTGTGGTTAAAACAATTAAAAGGGCAAACCATTAAAAGAGAAAAAGCGCCAAAATTGACACATGTATGGAAAATGGACCTGTGTTTCTCGGTTATAAAGCACCGAACTCGGTCGAACAATACACGAACTTCCTCCATTCTACGTGCATTAGGCGAAGCTGAATGGCAGTTTCTGTTTGCAAGTGCGTTTGGTTATATTTTTAGCGTTAGTTGATTTTTCGATGTACTGGAATTTTTCTCGAGCTATCTTCTTATTAATTTTTAAATAACAAATCAGCCATAAATAATTTATTAGATAATATTATTTTATAGTGTAAAGTTTGGAATTTTTTTAATCATTTTGGATCTTGCGCCAATCTTTATCCTTTATCACTGAACTACGCAAGAAAGGTTAGGGTTAGATTCTTCCGTAAACCGACATACTTAAACTTTTCTGTGAGATATTATCTCACAGTATTATTTCACGGAATACCGATAACTAATTTTCCCCTGTTTTCCTTGTTTGTTTTAAATTGATCGGAAAGATAAAATCAGAGGATCCCTTCTTACATAAAAAAAAATATATATATATATAAGATTAAAGATAATTTTCTGATAGGAAGCACTCATATGTCAATTTTAGGGTTTACTTTTCCGAAGCGTCACTTCTTAAACTCCATCAAAAGTAGTTTACTTGCTAGGCGATATGTAATAATTTTCAAAGAAACTACATCGTATCAATCGAGAAGTATCGCTTTGCATCTGCGCATATAAATATTAATCCGCAGAGTTTTCGGGCTTAGAAACAAAATGGTACGTCGAGGGGGGGGGGGGGGGCATTTTTTTCTATAGNTAATTTCTCTCAGTGTCCACGATCGGCTGTCCGAAATTGGACAGCCGCTTCGAAATGGGATAGCCGGCGTGCACGTAACATGTCGCCGCGGGTACCGCAATTTATGCGTGAATATCCTTCGCGCGGTGGTGTACAAAGGCGTGCTAGTTCGGATTAATCCAGATTAGAACACGCATGTTGCCGGAGCGCCGGTGCCGCGCCCTATAGAGGCGGTATATCCGAGTGTACGGAGGTGATAAGCCGCGTGTCCCCGCCAGATCATCGATGTCATCATCATCGTGCGGCTGGGATCTGTACGTATGTATATATGTATACATACGTACGTACGTACGGGTCGCTCGCGCGAGTACGGTGGAATACACACAGCGGGGGATCGTTATCGATTATCCTTAATTACTCCGACGAAGGGGGTAAAAGTAGCGCGGAACCCCATTATCCATCCGATTGCCCTCGCACGGACGCAATGACCCCCTCGACCGATCGAAATCATCGCGAAAATCGCATTTTCTTAAAACCGTCGGTGGGAAATTACACGTCGCTCGGAATGACGGAAGCATCCCTGTAATTATCGCCGGCCAGATCGCCGACGCGAAATGATGGGCGCACCTCGAAATTTCATATGCCAACATTGCAGACATACATATATATATATATATATATATATATATATATATATATATAT
>NW_014554324.1:1307029-1349789 GCF_001313825.1 Dinoponera quadriceps
TATATATATATATATATATATATATATATCGTCGAAAGTACACCGGTTAATGTAAATCGATTATACGTGGGTCCAGTTAAACGAGTCTCTGCTAATTAATAAATCCCTACCTTCATGCATATGCATCGCTTTTCTAAATAATTCCGCGAATATCCTAAACATATCAGCGAGACCGGCCCACCTCCTCGCGATCCTCCGTGTAAGTGTGCGTGCGCGAAAATCCGGCATGCTCGCCTCGAACGATATTAATAACACGTTGTTAATTCCATTAGCGTTTGACATGGGAGACACGGGAACGTCCTTCTCAGACAGTTATCGACCGAGCCGCCGCTCGTTATCAATAAGCGCGTCTGGTCTTTATCCAAGTCTTTTGTAATTAAACCCGCCTCAGTGGATTATAGAGCCGCTTTATCGGAGAACAAGCGACGGATATAATAATAAAAGTTATCGCTCGAGGGCGACTTGTGCCGCCGACATTCACGGAGTTATCGAGCCGTCTCTCGCTACCGGGAATTATTTTAATAACTAGAAGGGAATGAATGTGGTATTCATTAGCTCTCGTGTGGGAATCTCAAGATAAGCCCCTCCCTCTCTCTCTCTCTCTCTCTTTCTCATTGGGCGCGATAGTATCTCAAAGGAATCTTAAGATTAAACCAATTGTAGGAAACTAATAATGCGGAGATGAGCAACGTACGCGACACCGGTTGATGATCAAGCAGTGTCTCGCGCCAAATGCACGGCACTTTGTATGTTCATACCTTCATCTGTTCGTATTTTTTTATGTTTATATGTCCACAAGCGTGCTTTCTCCTTTCCTTCAATACATGATCACAGTTACCTTCGAGGTACATATGCCTAATATCATTTTACGATAGATCGTCGATTATAATAATTAATTAGAAGATGGTTAATTATAATTAGCTAATACAGAATATTAGAAGTAGAAATATAATTGGCTATATGCAACATGACACTTCCTTCGTGTAATCACGCATTTACTTGTATGCGTTAAAATAATCGCCACGAGTATTAAATTCAATTCACAGTATTGGAGAATATCAGAGTTTACTTTTAGAAAGTGTTCACTCGGCGGAAAGACTGAAATTTACAACCGCTGGGATTCTCCGACGGCAAAGTAGTGTTACATGATTCTAGTAAATATTTACCTCTTAAATATTTCGAACCATTTCACACTCGCGTCCGGTAATTCATTTACAAATTAAAGTATTACCGCGTACAAATAAATATTTACTGCGAGCTATTAAAATACATTTAATTTGGCAGAAATATTATTTAATTTAATAAGCTGAAAAACAGGTGCATTATATTCACTTGATTCTAGCGCTCTTTTTTTTTCCTTTTTTTTTTCTGCGCATCTACAAACCTACACAGTTGTGCACCTACACGAGCGCGCAGGCGTGGTTTATTTTATCGGAAATACTCGGCGAGACCAGATTGTTATCGTTACGAGATATTTCACGGGATAACGCTCAACACTTTTCGCGCGCGCGTTCTCGCACACACAACGTGTATACCTGCAGATAAATTCCAATTACGTCAGTCGCATTCAATTTAGTATGACGCATGCAATTACGAACGCGGGGCCCGGCCGTCGACTAATAAAATGCGCCGAGCGCTTTCGCACTCGGAAGTTGAAAATAATCTGCGATACGTGGGATACAAAAACGCGAGGCATCGGGAAAACCGCGTCGCGTCGAGGGCCGCGTAATTAGAAGACCGTTTATTGCGTCCGCGCAATCGGAATGAAAGCCGATCGCAGTTAGTCGCCGGTTGCAACGCCGGTGTAACGAGCGCGATCTCTCTTACGTCCTAAAAATTCTATTTCGCCGGCTGGCAGCGGATCGATCCTAGTCGCGTAAATGGTCGCGCCTGTTGTAAACGTCGCGCCGTTTACCGGCGCGCCTGCGCGCCACGCACCTGCGTGCGGTACCCCAGGCGCGCGCCTTTCGCGCCGGCTGTCTCGTTCGCGCGCGAAATACACGGCAGATAAATCAAAACCCGGCGGTATCGATCCGCGCCCGATGTGAATTCCGCGACGATGCGCGCGTGCATTTTTTAACGGCACGCGCCTCGTCTCCCCATCGTTTCCTCGACGGCGACGGCGGTGCACCTGCCGCGCGAACGATTGATATTTTCGCCCGGTCGTGGTGCACGGGGACGATCGCGTCCAGAAGTTATTTTTGGGGGAAGCACTTTGGCGCACCCGAGTGTCAACCCCGCGGAATTTATGTCGGTGTGTTTCTTTCGGATCGGACCTTTCGCCGCGTTGTCATTCCCATTGTTTATGGAGAGAGAGAGAGAGAGAGAGAGAAGGGGAAAAGAGGTCCGTTGGTGTTCGCAGCTCGTGAAATATTTAACGTTACCCTGACGGATAATAATATCGATTGCCACGGGATTCGGCCATGTGGATGGCTCGTAAATAAAGGATAACGCGCTCTCCCATCAGATAGAAATTGCTCTGGAGTATTGATGAGCGCGCGACTCCGTGATATTGCTTCGGAGCTGCTTACCGGCCTTCGTTCGACGCTCGGCGTTCAAATTCCTCCGTCTTGCTTACAGGAGCGCACAGTTTCATCGTACCGACGTTTTTCATTCCTTCGCCTTCGCCGGGGTCACATGTTTGAGAGGGAGAGAGAGAGAGCTTCCTTTCTCGCCACGGAGAGCTGCGTATAACGAAATTGTTTCCGAGCATTTGATCTCCTCGGCACGATAACAGCGCGACCGAGCACATTGGCGGCGGTTAAACGCTGAAGATTCCCAGTGTCGGATGTCTCGTACATTATCGAGATACGCATCGACGCGTTATTGCCGCGCACACCTCGTAATTAACCTCTCGTAATGATAACCGCGTTGATAAGGGGACCGTCTTGGCGGCGATCTAATTGGATGAATAGCTCTCCGGCCGTTCCAATTTCTTCATCAACCTCTCGACCGCCGGTTAGACGCGCGTCAATTTCCAGTGCGAAGCGCGCGACCGGTGGACGATTGGCTCCCTCGTCGCTCCGATCTGTCTGTGATTTGTCCATCGACGACGATAACAGAGTCCTGGGCATAAATTGAGAAGCGCAACGGCGGAAGCCGGTCTTCAAATTAGCTGTCGGAATCACACGAGCTAGGCGCCATTTTCTTTATCCACCGCGGCTGCAAATGCACATTCGGGTGTGTTATTTTAGTCGAGGTTTCTCTCACGCATCTCTCGTCGCTTTAAATCACGTCATTTAACACGATTGGATTGTTAATTTACATTTTAACACGATTAGATACTTTAAATGAATAAAATGGCAGAAATATATAAAAAAATGTGTAAAAAGAGATCCAGCCAGATGTGTCGTCTTTAAATGTTTATGCATGTAAAAATAACACACTTGGACTCGCAGTGTATGATGTATGCCGGTAAGTTATATTTTTTTTTTATATATTTTCGGTATGTTTGATAAAATGCTTTCTTAATTGTGCCGAGTTATAAAAAGAACAAGCGCAAATTGCAGGGAGAGTATTTTTACTTGGATTAATAATTGAGGTTGATACATTCACTATCGTATATATGCCTCACTTTTCATCTAGGTCATTTCATGTTTTTCATTACTTGAATATAACTTTTTATAAAATATATAATCATGTATCGATGCCGAAATGCCATGCATATTGCAATTATCACGCCGTGGGACGCAAGCAATCCACGCGTCGTTTTTTTAGAATTTAGATGTTTTTTTACTAAATTTAACTCCGTAAGTCAATTCGACAAAGTTGCTGTAAAACTGACGTTGACAAAGTTGATACAATGTTAACGGGAAATTCTATCATAAAAATAGTTTTATTTTGCAACGATCGTGAGAACAAATATCGCATTTGACACGATTCTTTCAACCCACTTTTCTCCTTTACTTACATCTTCCTCCTTTCATTTCTCGCTTGCTTTAAACATCGGGGCCACGACATATAGAAAAACTTAATTAAAATTTAAACCTCATGAAATTGACAAATCACAATCGATTATTCTCCTTACGGTCAAAGAATAATCGACTGTGACTGATCAACTTTCTTACTGCTCGAATCTTATTTCTCATGGTTTTCTGTGTGTCACAGACCTATCGTCGTCATGCAAACAAAAATGGCGGAATTTCGATGCATCGAATTCAGTTACGCTTCTTTATTTATATCTACGATTCCAAATGATCGTCTCCCGATCTTCGATCGATCGATCGTACGGGGCTCATGATCTACGCGCGATCCGGTAATCCGTTCTCCTCGCGATCGCGGAGAGCCTCGGAAGAGAAATCTGTGCGATGGGAATTACGAGAGGGGAAAAAAAGGAGAGATAAAGGATAAACGCGATGAGAATTCTATCACTCACCGCGCCGCGGCGCGCCATCATTCTTCGAAATGAGAAGCGGGCGGAGAAAATAACGAAGAAAAATGTAAGAATGATTAATGGCCGGGTACATCGCCGAGATCTGTTCCGTAGCGCACAATTGGGCCAATTTATTTAACAATAGATTTAATGCGGCGCATCAATTTATTTTCTGGCAGGTTAAATTCTCCCGACGATTTTCCACGTAAATTTCCGATTACTGCTAAACAAGTGGCGATGAATGGCCGTTTAAATCACGATGGCTCTTTATACGTTGCCTCCCCCCCCCCCCNACGCAATGCGAATTAAACGTATGTACGATTACTAAACGATTGTTAAATCGGAAGCGCCGATGTAACAGAAACTTTTGTTTATTCAACGGCGGCGTCATTTTCTCCCCCATTGTCTCTTCCCCTTCCCCCTCCCTCCCGTTTACAAAAGCACGACGTAAATCCGCGCTTCTGAAGAGATATGTGACGTTACTCCTATAAAAAAACAGTTTTTTTCGGCCGACGATGACACAAAGGCCACCGCCGGCTGTCCGTGTGTGTGTGTGCGCGCGTCTGCGGCTCGCGTGGCGAAACACTAAAAAAAATTACGCGACTCGATATCGAGTCCGGATTGAAAAAATAACAGGCGACGTCACTTAATCTGTTTCGCGTGTGTGTCGGGTGTAACTGCGAAAATTGCTGTACTTTTATACCCCCGGAGGTGACGTTTGCTTCCGTTCGCGAGCGCCGCGCGGCGATCCCTTTAAATCCTTCAGTCGGGCGACAGTTAAAAGCGCTCTTTTTCGCTTTCCGCTCGCGATGAATTTTCTTCTCCGAGCGGTACGGGAAAGAGAAAACAGAAAAAGAAGAGGGTAGGAGAGGAAGAAAAAAGGAGGAGAAGGGTGAAACAGAAAGAGGGTAGACGCAACTGGGCGAACACGCTATCCGGGTGGTCTCTCGACGCGTAGAAAAAAGCCCGCGGCGTCTTCCCCGCAGCGAACCCTTAACCCCGCGAACGAAGAGATAATCTCGTTAACTAGAAGGCGCGCAATATCGCAAGAGTGCCTTTTTATCCACTCGACTTTTCCTCGTTGACTGCGGCGGGCTAGTTTTCAGCCCCTCCCTCCCTCCGGTGTAACGCTTCGTCAAACGCAATTACGGATGCACAGGCCGACGTTCCTCCGCGTCCGTGACGCGTCCGACGACATCCGCGGCCGTAATGCGATATCCCGCCGCTCCGTCTCTTATTTATCGTCGCAGTATTTTTCGTACTCGGAGATTGAAGAGGGGTAGCACGCTTTTCGCCCGTTTCTCTCCTCGATTTAATTTCACTTCGGTGTGTAAGGAGTCAGTCGCAAAGTTCGGCCCGATTCTTGATCGACGGTGTCGTGTTAATATAAGGCAGAGAACGATGCTGATGGTGTCCGCTGTCAATACGTCGGCGAGGCATCACGGATTAACGATGACGTCCACTTGATTGATGGACGATCTCTGTCGAATGCGATTAAGTGAAATTTCACCCAAGAATCGAACTTTTCAACCGACCCGGTATACTCGATACGAAAGGTGATATTGTTCTCTTTGGTATTTTTAGATTTCTATCCGGTATTCTTTCTCCCTCTCTGAAGAAGGTTGTAGGATGAAATGTGTTCGATAAGAATTCAATGAGACTTCCACGTATACACTGAAATATTATTTAACTGTTCGTACGATTGGAAAAAGATTGACCAATCGAGAGCTGAAATATTTACAATTAAAATTGATATTCTTCACACGTGTCACTGAAGATTATCGTGCTATTTTTATTTTAACATCTAAACTAAAAGTAAGATTTTTTTATGAAAAACTACTACGACATTAATGACAAGTATATACACAAGTATGTGCAATTTGAAAATTATTGACCATTTCGTTTTGAAAATACAGCAGTGTAAAGTTTATAATTTACGGTACTCGAAATATATGTGTGTATGTGTGTGCGTGTGTTTAAACACTTATACACCTCTTCTTTTATCCGTGTGTCTTTATTAAATCAATTGATGCATAAATTTAGCATTAATAAGAAAAACGAAAGCAATAATTTCATATTTGTAGTGTTGTGCATATATATTTATCTCAATTTCGTTACGAATTATTATTACACACATTTATTATACATACACTTATTATCGCGAAATAAATTTATTTTAGTGAAATAAATACATAAAAACATAATTTCGCTCGATAACTACCGAATTTATGAGTGGCCTCTCTTGTTACACCGCTAAAAATACGAAACTGAGTCTCCTCAATTATAAAATAAAACATTACCGATACTCTACGACAATCGGGCATTAATAACGATAGATAATGACTATATTTGGAAATTGACCTAGAGACATCCAGATTTTATAGATGTTTAGCCACACGTGATATCTTGAAATTGATTTTCTATGACACAGTTTCCAAATAACGTCGCGACTGCCGTGACAACATCGATTGCGTATGCGACGTCGTCTACGTTCGCGAGCTACTCCACTTATCACAGTAGACGGGCGAATTTAGTCGGGCGTGATCTCTTAAAGCCTCTTCCCCCTTCGACGAAGAGTCGAACGCCAAGAGTAAACCTGGCACTGCACCAGACACCGAGATGCGTCCTTCTCTCTTCCTCTTACCTTTATTTTTGTTTCACGATTTACGCGTCTCCTTTGCAGGACGACCATCGTGGCTTCAGGAGGCAGCTGGAGGACAAACGGCCGGTCGTGGAAAACAATTTGCTGAGCGGCCGCCAGTACATCGCCAATGAGCCCCCGTTGTCGGACACTTCGGACTCCGAAGGTACGTCAATTGTGAATGACGTATAAATTGTGAATCGTGAATTCTTATATTCGGGATATCGCGGCCAACGGCTAATGCCGGCAAATAACGCGACGCATTTTCCCTTCTTCCTTCACCTTCTCGCGAAATGTATTTAAAAGTGGCAATATTGCATTTTGTATACAATCGTATTGTATTTTATAATTACATTGTATGTTGAAAACATTTTTATCGCGATAGAAAGCAGCGGTTAAGAGTTCACGATGCGCAATAGACGAAGTTTCGAGCGAAGTGCTTTGGAAATGTGAAAAATGAAGGGAAACACGAGAATAAACGTGTGATATTTCACGAGGAATGTGGCTACTCGCGCACGTTGATACGATTTTCTTCAATTTTCTCGCGGCCGCTCCTTCGCGCCGGCGTTTTCAAACATTGAAGACTCCTTTCAACTCTGACCCCGCGAAATCGCTCGAGAGGGCTCCGAAATTTATGTAATATAGCTCACCGCGCTCTTGCATGAACGAACATCTCGCGAGAAAGAACAAAGAAAGTCAGCCAAGTGCATTCGTCGTTAGTTCCGTGAAACCAGTTCATAACGCGAGACTGAGTTCGCCGATAGTGCAGCTCAGTAATTAAGAGCAGCATAGTGCACCTTTCAATCCGCTCTTTTTTTCTTTCGGTCTTCTTCTCGCGCTTGTAATTTTTCATACCAATTACCGGCGAGAAGAAAAAACCTCGAGCACCCCGGCCTATCTCGTCAGCCTATCGGTTTGGAAGAGAGCACAGGATTTTCCCTCCCTTTGTTTCTCCCGCCGTCTGATTTAATTAACGAGTTGTTGTTGCCGGCATTGTCCCTCTGCCAGAGCACGGTCAGTGACGTTATTTCGAACCCGCCAAGAGGCACTTATCGAGCCGCAATATTCGAAATTAATTCTCACGTCTCTTCCGTCTGTGCCGCGGAAAGTTTTTGATTCCAGATAACGCGACGGAAAAAAAGTATCAAGTATTGATCCAAGCGCGAGGGGAAGTTTTTTTTCTCCCCTTTCCTTTTTACCGAACTATCGGCGGAGTATTTTGTTTAAATTAGCAAAATCTCCTGCGAATCGTGCAGACGGTCGATTCGGTCGTGATATGAGAAAAATTTTATTAGACTTTCCTCTTTTTCTTCGCAAAACTTTAATAATTCGCGCCTTTTCTCTCTCTCTCTCTCTCTCTGTCGAGTTCGTGAATTTTTGTGCCGGTTAAATTCCGGCGCCGCGGCGAGAACCTAAGAATAACCACCGATTGTGCTCGTACTGAGATTTTCAGAAAGAGCAAGATTCCGAGAAATATTTCGCGTCTCTCTCTCTCTCTCTCTCTCTTTCTCAGTCATTCTGTCTTTCTCTCTCCCTGCCTCTCTATCTTTCCCTCTGTTCTTTTTTCTCTCTTGATTCTGCGGCCTAACCCACGGGACCAGACCGCCAGCCCAGAAACGAGCTTCATTCTTTATCGTCGTTCCCTTTTCAAGCGCGGCAAGGGCAAGGAACGTGTAACTGCGACGTCCTGAATATTTCATTTACGTAATCCGGTCAAGCCGAAAGCGCGAATATTAAGAAAGCGGGCGGCGGATGAAAACGACGCGAAATGCGAGATTCATGTTTATTTACTTTCGGGATTTACGGCGAGAAATAATTCTCCGCAGATCAACCATGAGCTTCGGGAAAAAACAATAAGGCGCAGCCTCTCGGTATAAAATACGGAGAAAAAATACACCATGTCGCGCATATTGGTTAAATAAAATTTCACTCTTATGTGGTAGACTCCTTTAATTATTTAATGGTTGCTCAAAAGCGTCTGTTAACACGTTATACGAGAAAATGTTTATATTCTGCCGAAGACACGCGAATCCAAGTGTGTGATGAGTATATGCTTATGTGTGTAAAATTAGATAATTATGTGTGTGATTAAAAATCACGCATCTTTCCGCATAAAAAAATTAATTTAAACGTTTAAACGTGTAATTTCGTGTAATTTCAGATATCTCATCGTATATAATGCGGTAGATACATAATGCAAAACGTGTAAAAATGAAGAAGGATGAAGAAGTAAATATGTGCTTTCAATTAATATATACGTATAAAAAGTGCGTGCATATATAAGACAATTTCGCACCTTTTAGTATTTCTTACGCGCGAATTTTACATGTAATCATGAGGAATTGCATATTAGATAAGGGAAACAATTTTTAGCGTTTTTTGATAAAAGGTTGAATAAAATCTGATTATTATTTATTTAATTTTTAATGTTCTCTGCAAATCACCGATTATTTTCCAAATAATTATAATTCCACAAATATTATGTAAATTTGCAATACAAGTTTATTATACAAGTTTATTATACATTTGGAAAAGAGCTATGTTTTATCCTTAAAATTCAATACGTTCATATTTAGTTAATGGTGCACATCTTTTGTTAAAAAGAAATGAAAGAAGATAAGGAGGTATTAAATGCTTACATGTAAATTATACATTTTAAATGCGTAATTTAATATGTAAGCGTGTAAACGTATTTAATTGTGTAAAATAACACAAATAAGACATGTAACAAAATAACACGCGCAAAAATGCGTAAAAAGTGACTACGCTACTTTACACACGTAAGTTTATAAGAATTACACACTTGGCTTTGCAGTGTATGTTTTATATCATAGAAAAAATTTACTTTCAACCTTACCGTTAACTTTTCTCGACCGCAACTTTTATTTTCACAATTCATATTACGGGGCGATGCCTTACACGATGTAATGTATATATGGTATCTCTTATATAACAGCCGTGAACCATTCCCTTTCTCGTATCGCATCGTATTGTACCGTAATATCATTTCAAGTATTCGACTCGAAGATAAAACTTCCAGCGGGCGATGTTAACGCAACTTTATCGGGAACCGATATGAAAGGTTTCTCGAACCAGTTACAAGTGTGTACACTTTCCACTTTTCGCTCTCTGTGTCGGCAGTTCCGAAAGTTGTGAAGTTTAGACGAGATGTTTTATTCATGTTGCGTCGTCCCTGATTGAACACGGGAACGCTTTATTCGGTAGAAAAAAAAAGGAATACGAAGAAAGGCACTAAATAATACATCAAGATAAATCCGATCCCTTCGAGTTGTTCGAGACTACAGACGCGCGAAGAAAAAATACAAATTTCGAAGCTTATTTCCAGATTCTTCCCCTCTATCTCTCTCTCTCTCTCTCTCTCTCTCTCGTTCCATGCTCTCCTTACCGATCTGTGATCAGCCGTTCTCCAACGGACAATTAACACAATTTACTCGCGACTTCCCGTGCGTAAAAATTTCCCACCACTCTCGTAATTGTTCTATTCGATTTCCGCGAGGAAACACCCTCACGACCGTCCGCGCTCACGCTATGTCAGCTGGAAAAAAATTCCTTCAGCAAGGTAAACGTAACTCCGTCGCGAACCACGTGGGGTTCCCAATCGAGTTACAAGTATCGTGGTACATCGGTACTGATGGAAGATGGGAGTTTTCGAAGAGACGTCCCTGCGGAGTGCTGGAAACTTGTTGGTAGGACCCGCCCGAGTCCCGGGGGGAAAGACGACGCGGTCTAGCTTCTCTCTCTTCTAGCTCTCGCTGTTACTTGCGTAACCAGTCGACGAAATAGTTATTATTCAATGGCCCGTTGTGTGCCGAACGAGACGGTTACGTCGATTATTAACAAGTTCCCTTTCTCCCGGAATAATCGGGACGTTACCGACTCTACGTAACTTTCCTCGTGTTTCTATCGATTATGTTGGAATGGTTATATTTAATTGCTTGTGAAAAGCGCACGTACGAAAGCGCAATTGGGCTTTCATTACAGTCTTTCAATATTTCCCGACAACACAAATATTGCAGCGACAATATTATTTTTATTCTTTTATTCATGCGTTATTGTTACTTCATTATTACCGTGCGTGCGAATCGCTCCTTAATTTTGGTTTAATCCTCTCGCTACTGGGGAAACACGCACACACGTATACGTGTCCGCAAAATAATTCAGAATCTATTGGTTTTATATTAATTAAAATTTTATGTCGTTAATGACCGTTGCCAATATTTTCAGCATCAGTTTTCAATGAAATCCGCTACTGAAAGACAGTATGTTATGATTTTTATCATTAAATGAAGAAATTAATTAAATAATTCCTCGCAAATTACCATCGAAATCGTTGAAAGATATATTCAGATGCGAGAGGATTAAAAATATTTCTCGATACGATTCGGATGTAAACACGCGACGTATCGACTTCCGCGAGCAATAGTGATTATCGTTCTCGTCGGAATAGAATATCTCGCGCAGCCGGCGCCAAATATCGAGCCGGCGAGCAACCGACAATAATTTAAGTAATTTCTGATGAAAAGTTCATTAGTCTCCATCAAAATGCGATTTAATTACCTTTGGAACGTATTTGCGCAAGCTCGTTTGTCGATGCTATTGTCTGTATGATAGATAGTGACAGATTCAATGCGAGCTAGTGTACGTGGGCGCGTGTATGTACGTGCGCGCGCTACAATTGCCGTATTATGAGATTAATACGTAGAACTCGTAATCAATAACATCTCAATTTGAATGCGTATAATGGGCTTGTAATAAGCGAGATGTTCCAAGAAGGATCGTACGAGTTCGAGTGTCTCGAAAGAGATTTATGTATCTCCCCTCTGTACATCGATACTCTCGTGGTAAACATGCCTCTGCAATTACACGTCTCTATAAATTTGCCAGTGAATAGCAATATTGTTAAGTTGGTGCCTTTTTCTCGGAAATTTTCGCAGGAACTTTGAATACCAAAGGAAAGATAAAAAATTCTCCTTAGATATCTAAAAAGTTATCTACGCTTAGAGAACAAAGTGTAGTTGGAGTAACTATAATGTCATTATATTTTGTAGTCAGTTTTGGCCTTAATTGTACGTTTGTAACTCTTTCAAGCGAGCAAAATATAGCTAAGTGAGGATTTATATTGATCATAACAATTATATTATTCACTCGTGCAACTATATTTTATGGTTTACGCACACTAAAATAAGAATATATAAAACGTATTATGAAATATACACTTCTCAACGAAATGAAAGGATTGAAATCGGCGCTGAAAAAGCACCAAATTCGGAATCACGTTTCTTTGCGAAAAATGGCCGCGGAACGATATTCAAAAGAGCGAGTATAACCAAATATACATTTTTCACTCAGTGTAGTTTACAACATGGTTCATTTTATTCGTAAAACTGACTGATCCGTCGAAATGGGATAACTTTGTTTCCTATTTCCTTCGACAAACACGACGAGCCTTCCGCATCGACCTAATAAATCACCTCCCCCCTCCGGTATTACATCTCATACTCAGTGAGGGCCTCGCGTTCGCCGACGCAAAACACGTCGCGTCGCGCGCCGTTCATCGAACATTTGACATTGCCGTCGGAATTCCGTGAGCGAAGTATCGCGCACTCTTGAAATTACCATTATTATTTGCGACCCGCGCGAGTCTCCGCAAGTACGCGCGTTTCTCCACGCCGTGACTCGCCGTGGCAATCCGGACGTATCTCACGCGCGGTCGCAGCTATGCCACCGCGACTCGCTGTAGTTGTCATTCAGCGTACGGCTTGTAATATCCGACGTAAGATCCCGGAATAACTGTAACGATAGCTTCGCTGCGTAGAGAACGTATTTGATCCCAATACCGTGGAACGGCGACGACGACGGACGGTCTCGGCCCCGGCGAACAGGCAACCCCGGCGAGCGGCCGCGCGCGGTTTCGCTCATTCCGTAGGAAGTCACGTTTCGCGAAACGTGCGCGGCATCGGGCCGGGCCGACCGCCGTCGATAAATTTCTGACGGAATAACGCTGTAAGGCTGGATTATATAATCCCAACGTCGAGTTCGCCCGGACGGATTATTCGCGAACTTCATTCGCGACGGCGCCGGCGAATTCGTCCTCGATCGAAGAGCTGCTGGTATTTCGGGCGCGAAACTTCCTCGGCAGAGCCCGCCTTTTGTTTCCTCCCAACGCTGGAAGCCGGTGTTATTATTCCTTGCTTCGCACACACACAACTATACTTCTACACTGAGAGAAATCCCGCTAATATTATAGTAACTTCCATCTAAACTTTTTCTCAACCTGTTTAATCTATTTAATCGACAAAATAGTAGTAGCAATATCTCTTGAAGCCCCAACAGTCGCGATCTTAATTGCATCTATGTACGATTTATCGTGTGCCCAAACATTACAAATGTGACAATAAGTTTCCGGGATTTACATACGGAAAATATTTCTTTTTGCGATTTTATTTTTTCCTAAGATTTTTTAGAATAGTTTTGAAGGAAAAATAACACTTATATGCAAAGAGTTCCTAAATAAAAAAATGTCTTAAGTCTTAAAGGAATATATATGTATATTTTATCATCACTGACTATAAGAATATTACTAGAAAAATGGTTCTCCTGACTATGATTATTTCACTTATGCGAGTTATATCCGAGTAAAAATATATTTAATTGGTCTGAGTTAAAAGCTAACAGCTAGCTAATCTAACTAGCTAACTAGCTAGCAAAAGCCGACAGTCTAGATTAAATTATCTGTCGTCACTAATTCATTACTGCTGATTATTTATTAAAACGTAGGATAGGTTTTGAGATCGAACCATTGCCTATAGCTCTATCATATCAAATATGATAGAGTAGATGGCGGTTGTGTAATTTAAAATATACAATCTACTACTAAATTTATTCAGCTATTATTTAGTAACTGGGAGAAATGAATGTTATATTACCGGCTAGTAATAACATTAGATACAAATTTACCATCTCATAGTTACACAACTACGAAGTTCACTTTCTAGTTCCGTGTTAGTTAAAAATATCAAACATATTTTTTTTGTACTATAAATACTACGACTGTAATCGTATAGTGAGAGTTATATTCAGGAGAATCGTTTTTGTGATAAGTTACTATAGTTTCAATAATGATAACGTTATTGTTGCCGCCACTTTCTCGTCAGAACAATAAGAAAATATAGCTGACATCGGAAATGATTATAATTTTAGGGAGATTCGCCGTTTCTTTCTCAATGTATAAAGTAAGTTCTAGTGCTAGTGTAGCGAATTACTAACGCCACAATATAACTTGATTCCCTTCGATATCATGAAAAGAAACACTGATGGATGATCTGTATTCGTGATCGTGTACACTTTGATATACTCCGGTTGCACAGTAGTTACATTGCCGAATCGAAACCGATCGGACTATACGTCTCGCCGGGACGCGCGCGTCAATAGTCCTTCCAGAATGATAGATCGGACGGAAATAGCTGATTGGGAATCGATTTGCTTCTTCGTGATATCGGCCCGTCACAACTGGGGTTATGCACGAGGCGTAACTTAATTCTCTGTTATTAAATTCCACCAAGGAGAACAGGTATCTCCCGTTACATATCTCCCAGTCGAATCCCCGATTAAAATCTTATCCTCTCGGAAAGCGATTCCCGGCGGAATAAGTAAATCGAAGTGTCGCTGCTTGCGATATACATAAATTCCCGAGTCGTAATATTGGTTCTACGTTAATTCTGCAAATTCCATCGCACTGGGAGAACCATTGGTGAAGCTCGAATTGTAACACCACCTTTGGCTATTGTGCAGTGCCGTTAAATAAGTATGAATAATATGTGTTGAATTGTATGTTGAATAAGTTACATAATTAAATGGATGTATTTGAAAACTTTACCGACGGAATACTGATTTTTTTTCTGCAAAGTTTACGTCCGTATGATTACAAAAAATTATAAATGTTTTTATACGGTGCAAATATACACGAAGAACGCGCGAAAATGAATTGGAGCGCAAACGATTAAAACTTTCAAAGTGACATCTCTAGCCGTCGGTTAGCGTAAATATTTACCTGTAATATTTACCTGTAAATATATTTCCTCTGTTAAATGATCGATGAAAAGTCGTAAAGTTTCCGAATCCTATCTTTTACACAAGAAATAGGATATTAATCTGAGAAATAGAAGCGGTCATAAATGACTGAATACTTCTACTGTTGAAAGCTGTCAGCGAGTTCTTCTTTAAACTTCAACGTGAAAACGTCCATAATAAGCAACCATTTATAACATCAAAGGGAACATAATAGCCTGTGTAACGTAATAACATCTCGAGGTTCTTCAAACACGACTGGATTCGCGGAATTAACGCAGAACGGAAATTTCGGCTCGGGTAAGCCGGTGATACGCTAATCGCTCGGCAAACCTCGAGATTATGAGATGATGAGTAACTCACGAGTCAATTTACATCGCAAGTTATACTTGCTCGCGGCTGGCCGAACACGCGTAACTCGTGGAAAGTGAATACGTCGACGTGAGAAACGACGGATGATGCAGGAATAAGAGGGTGAGAATTTGGTATTTCCCGAATCCGAGCGTCCCACGCAGACACTTTTATTCGCAACGCTCGATAACAGCTCGGAGAATTTACGGCCCGCTCTAGGGAATCTCGGCGTTACTTCCGCGCGCACTTCCCCGCGAAATCCGTCCAGTCAGTGGCGAAGGAAGAAAGGATTAGCGGGACACGGGGAACAACGAAGGGACGGCGAGGGTTGGGAAGTCGGCGAGCGTGGGAGTTAGATAAACTAGCGGCGTACGTGCCCGGAAAGTGGAGAGCGTCAACTGTTGAATAGATGGCTCGGCGATGAAGAGCACGGTTGCCTAATTCAATTCGCTCGAAACTGTTCCCGAAGACGGTCCTTTTTCGCTCGATCTGTCTCGTTGTTTTCCGCCGTCGCGCAGCTTCCCGACGACGACGGCTTCGCCACCCCCGCCCGTCGCGTTGCATCGCGGAAGACTGCGTCTTCGACCCGTACTCCCTTTTATTCCACCTGTCGATCGCGACAGGGGAGATCGGTAACCGATAGCGCGGAAAGAAAAGCGTTAGATCGCGTGCATTTCTTATCTGGAGTAGCTCCGATCGCCCGGAGGCGCAAAATAAAAAGTCTCTCCCTCTCACTTCCTCCCCGTCTCTGTGATTTCTTTGGGCGCCGCGAGCTTTACCACCCTCGTGAGTAACAGCTTGATACAGCGAGTATCGAGACATCCGCGCGGAAAAACGATCTCGTAGGCGTCCCCGATAAATGTTATCGCACGAAGCCTTGGAAATAGCGTTGACAAGAGAAAATTGGAGTCGGCAGACGATGTGAATTTTCACGTGGGATTATTATATATATATATGCGTGTGATTTATAATTTGGAAATCACTTTACTAAGATTATCGATACGTAAAATTAAATCCGCGAGGAAGATTCCTTCTTACTTCTCTTGCCAATTAGCGGCTGCACCAGCGAGATGAAAAGGTTGACATTTTGATACTACCTTGATGCTCTTAAGGATAGTTTGTGTCTTCTGCGATGGCCTATGGACTAGTGAAAACCTATTTCGACGATACCGACACTTCTCTTTTGAACATGAACTTGAATCTTTAATTCTACACTGAGAGAAAAATATATTAAGAAATAAAAATATTTATTCGGTGGGGGTACTAATAATATACATATCTGTACTAATATATATATTTTTACACTGAAAAAACTCTTTCAAATGAGAAAAATATACACTTTCTTAAATCTGTAGCTTTTCACGAAAGCAATTGTTTATTATATTTAAATGAAAGAATTTCTACATTTAAATAAATATGTTATTGATACTCGCCGAATAAATATTTATATTTTTTTTTTCAGATTTTTTTTCTCTTTCGCTATAGATTTTTCTGTACAGATTTCGTTCTAATGCCACCTTGAACAAATTTCATGCTAAAAGATCGAAAGCGAAAATTGAAGGCGTCATCAGGATCAAAGTAAATCATAATAAAATTAAAATCGAACCTATTTTGCTTAGTTCCTGTCGTATTGTTGATACTCTTAAGAACAGTTTGCGCCTCGAAAACGTACCCGATTCGAAATTTTAATTCTACATTAAGTCTATTTAGTTTTATATTAAGTCTTCTCTCGTACTCTCTTAATGCTACAAATGGGAAGATATTTCCGTTTCCTCCATTTCAAGACTTAAAGTGGAACTAAATAGACTTAATGTAGAACCAAAATTTTGACTCGAACACTTTGACGATGCTTGTTAACTTCTCTCCTGAACTCTTAATTCTGCAGATTAAAAATGTTGATGCTACCTTGGGCGATCTATTTCCACGCTAAAACAGTGTAAAAGGGAAATTTAAGACATCAGGATCCCACAAGTAGGAATACATTATATTGTTATAATCGAAATTGAACTTATTTTGCTGTCCTAGCTCCTACTGTGTCGCGGAATTAAGGGTTTAACATTGGGTTAAAATCTCAACTTAGATGCGATTGCAAAATGACTTCTTGCTTAAAATCTTCGTGATTCATAACGACGACACTGTTAATTGTCGAACACATCGCGCGGACGACGCGATGTACCTGCGGACGTACCTGCGGCGTGCAGTTATCGCCGACGATACGACGAGCGTGCGCGTCTCGCTTTTCCGCGAGATCGTTATCCTCCAGTCGTTTCCCCAGATTGATCGACCAACGTGACGCGGAAAATAATCGCGGTCCCGGACGATGTCCCGCTCTTCGAGCGGAATCGTCCCTCCCATCTTTTAATATCATCGGCCGCCTTTATCGGGGGATTTACCGCCGGGCGTATCTCGCCGGAAACCCGTAAAAATGCCGAGGTGGCGCGCCGGATTATCGGCGTCCCTGAGTCGCAAGGAACCCTTTTATTTTTCGTCGCCCAGAGTGATAGAGAGAAAAAGTTAGAGAGAGAGAGAGGGGGGGAGAGAGAGGGAGCGAGAAAGAGACAATGCCGTTTCCCGAAGCGACGCGTAACGAAGCGTAGAAACACGGCCGACCCGACGGGAACGTTCGAGCCTATCAGCCGGGAATTAATTGTCCTATGAATCACGCATCGTATCATGCGGGACAGTTTTTATGCGCATGTTTAGCATTGATAACGGCGATGCTGTGACTGCGCCTGGTCGTTGGCTCCCTATCTACCACGTGTTATGTTGATTTACGTTCGCGTTGCCCAGCTGCTCTTCGCCGTGACTCATCCTGCGCGTCGGTGCATTTAATCGTCCGATCGTGGATTTATATATATATATATATATATCGATCGACAGGTTGCTGAGAATCGGGAAGGAGGTAGACGCGTTTTTCTTGCCGCGACTCGGCTCGCTGGTATTTTGCTTTCGTGAATGCGCGCTCGCGCGTCGTGCTGAGATCATCGATGCGCCGTTTTCGTCGTTGCGATGTTAAGACAGTAAGAGAATTCGGTTCGATTTTGTGAGTATTTCATTAGTTTCGTCGTTTCCCTGCCTCCTGCAACAGTAAACCGACGATCTTCTATGACAGAGGTGTGTACAGCTGGTGTAAAGTTAACGTCTTTTTTTCTCAACATCGCAAGATTCGACGCGAGTTCCGTTTCATCTTCAATAACTGTACAGTTCCTAATTGGTTGTAGCGATAGTTCCGACCTTTAACTATTTTTAAATAAGTTATGAATTCAATCCGGCCGCTTATTAACGTTTGTTAGTCAAAATTGTATTTGTTGTTAAGGAAAACAGGATTTACGGGTGGGAAGTTGGTCCTCCCTGTCGAGAAGTCCATTTCCGAAGCATTTTGCTTAACTTTGACTGTTGCCACTCGTTTGGTGGCTACTTTTGAAGATCACGTACAACCACGGTGATTACTTGGGTGATGAATAATTCGTTTCCACTGAATGCAATAAAGTCAAATTTCACTCCGAACTGAACGAAACTTTTTGACACCGGGAATACCGGGAATATAACCAGAGAGTTTGATACCCCTCAGGGTATCGTCTTCTCCGGGTTTGATAAAATCTAGAAAAGTTTGGACATTCCGTTTCCTGTGTATAGCGCGAATAATACAGTTTGGCCACTGAAATAATATTCGGAGAAGTTTCCTTCCGCTTCATGGTCGAAACGGTCAAAAGCTGTCTAAAAGCATCGCCGTCCGTGCGCACGGGAATACGGAAGATTCTCGTGATTAAACCAAAACCGAAACTTCGCCGATTCGTCGTAAAAAAACGTCCGATAGTTTACTCTACTTGTTTTGTTTTTCTGTCCCCCCCCCCCCCCNCCCCCCCCCCCCCGTTTTTCCAGCAGGCAGAGAATTGGACGGCGATTCCAGGGGATACAGGAGCGCCGAGGAGCAGGCGCGCGAATTGACACGGAGCATTCGCCGCGAAGTGAACAAACTTTCGGAGCAGTGGAACGCTTTAATCGAACGCAGCGATGCGTGGAAGCGGAAACTCGACGACACCGCTAACGTGAGTACCTTACTCCATTCTTACTTACACAGAAAGCCGCTTACGCCCCGGAGTGTATTCTCTGATATGAATACCAATTTTTTGCATCACGCGGGAATAAATCCCGGATTGGCCCCTGTACGTGCGGACCGAGGAGAGCTACTTTAAGCAATGATATTCGGAGCCTCCAATGTGCGCGAGAGAAAGAGGATTATCTTTTACACGGGCGCACCGAGGCGAAGTTGCGCGAGCTGTGAAACCACACGAATAATTGCGCGCAAACTTTGGAATTATGCGGGCTGAATTGCGTCATTACCGCGCGCGTTCACGTATAGGCGTGCATTGAGAGAAAAATCCTTTGGTAATTTGTATGTACGATCATATAAGTAAGAGAATTAGAGAAGAATGATTTTTCTAATACTCGTAGATTCAAAGTGATTTTACACATTCAAAACTCACACTACAAAGTAGTATTATCGAGTAAAATTATTTACCGCTGATATTCCCTTCTTTAATTTTCACAAGAATATTGCCCAACAAAACTTCGGCATAACGAAAAATCAAATGACGTTAATAACAGAATTGAACATTTTAGCTTCAATTATTGTATACAGTAGACGAAATTCATATTTTACCCAACAGAATACTATATTTTGCATCTAAGAAACATAAGTGTGTCGATTTACCATATCTATGTCAGTTTCGCTGCTTTTCCTCGAAGTGTTACTATAATGTCAATGATAATAATTTTACACGCATGTTGTTACTACTATTTTTGAAGTTTAAATAACGGAAAACATATTTGAGGCCGAAAATGGCTAATTTTAGGGACTAATTTTAGGGTTTCTCTCAGTGTACGCGCATGCGGAATAATAATTCGAGGTTAAGATAAATCGTCGTTCGGGCCAAGATTAATTAATTAATTAACGTACGGTCGTGCTTCGTTATATATTATTTTATCGCAAGACTAACGATTAGCAAAATAATTGAAGAATGGAGAAATGATTTTTTTTCTTGTTGATCATATCGGCGCTGTACACGCAGGTAAGGGTTGCTTAAAAATGCGGGACCCGTGATTTATGATACACCTCGATGGGCAGATAAGAAGGATGATGTTTGCGGATGGGCTACGAGTTTCATAAGAATTAATTGATATTTTGTTGCTGGGCGTAATACGCAAACTTAAATTAAGCGCGAAACTTAAAGTTTCCCCTGCAGCGGCGAGCGAAAACTTTGATTTATATATCCCGGGCGTTATATGCGGCGATATCGCGATAGATCACGCGGACGGATAAGTCTATATAATATTAAGTGCTGTCGAAACTTCCGAGAGCACAACGACAACTTAAATGAAAGTTCACGCTTTCTTATGAGAAAAGTTCAATTTTCCAAAAAAAAAAAAAACAAAAAAGAAGACACCGGCGATGGCGACAGATGGAAGATCCAGCCAATTTTCCGCAGACGCGCAGGCCGGCTGCGACTTTGTCTCGTTGATATTCCGCGGACGAAATTTTTATCCGCGATCGAATCCTTCATAGACGAAGAAGTGAGAAGAGATACCGGATTGACGTCATACGCGACGCACCGATAATCGTCGTTAGGTAACGGAATGTCTGGCGCCGACGCGCGAGTTTTACAAGAGGTCGGAGCACGAGGACAGTGTGTGTTCGGTGAGGCTCGATTTTTCCCCTCGTATCGCTTTATGATTGCCATTGCAATTTTCTCTATGAGAGGTTCCATTTGTCGGAACGGCTTTGCGCCCCGGGGCCGGCGACCGGGGGCCGTTTATTGGCGAGCACCGAGAAAAGACGGTTCGGAAACGAGCTGCCTCGTAGTAAAGGCGAGATCCTTAGATGCGAGCCTGACCAATCGGCGCTCGTGCCGGCGTCCGACGCCACCGAAATCTCGCAGCGCAGCTCGTCCTTTTCGATATCGGAAATGACGCTCATTTCCCGAACGTCCGTTTAATCGCGGGCTCGACTCCGTATCGCGCGATGCGTCGATCGTGCCCGGCGGAGCGTCCATAACGCACAACTATCCCGTGGAATTAGGAAAGTACATTGCTTGATATCGTGCGAGACGATAGCTCCCCCTTCCTCCTCCTCCCTCTCGCTCGCTTGGGCCGACAACAACGCTTATAAAAGGAGCACCCGGAGAATTGCGAAACTTGGAAGCCCGACCCCGCGCTAAATCAAATATTGGCGCATCGATAACTCTCTCGCTATTGTAAGTGGTCGGAAGTAAAAAAGGCAGAAGGAGGGAAAGAAAGACTTTCCGCTTTGCGCGCGAACCGGACTTCCAACTGGAGAAGAAGAAAATCCCGGCGCGTGCTCGTTTGAATTTCGACGGACCGAACCCCCTCTTTTCCGAAATTTTAATTGGCCGCACAATTATCCGGGAGGGGAATACTCGACGTCGAATAATTGGACACCTGTTTAACGTGTCGAACATTCCGTGGAAGAAGTCGCGTTTAGGAGGGGAGGAAGTCGGCCTGGTCGAATGTTCGGCGTGGAAAATTCGTCGAGCCGGTTCATCGTAGAATGCGCCCTCCCGAAGTTTGATGCAAACCTCACGCACAGCATCATCATCACTCCCCACCCTCACCGCCACCATCATCACCATATATATATATATATATATATACATTCTTGAGTGAAAGCCGGCCAGCCGTCTCCGGAGGAACCGTTTCTAAGCATCGTCGTGAAGACGCCCGGCGAGATCTCTTTTCCGCCGCCTCATCCGAGAAGAAGGTCGAGAATTTATTATCGGACGACAGTGTGCCGGGGTGTATTCGCGATGCATCGATAATCGCATTCTATTCGTCTCGCTCTCTCGCTCACTCAGGTGCCCAGGTGCTGCGTCGATCGGTTCGGGCGCCGCCGAGAGGTGTAAATCGCGTTTTCACGAGCAACTCGCGCGAACGTTTGCATGCCCGTCGTTGGCGAGATTTAATGCATCCTTTCGTGGGTGGAATCGCGTCGACTTCCCTCCTCCCCCCCCTGCCTCGGCTCTCCTCCGTCGTGCCTCGTTTTCTTTTCTTCCTTTTTCCCCCTTATTTTCCTTCGAGGCGTCACACCTTCGGTCTCATGAGCGGTTTTACGATTTGCGTGCCCTTCGCGTGAACGACCGTCACTTGAACGCGGCTGAATAATATTTCTATATTCCAGACATTTCCCCTTCCCCCCCCCCCNGTATTAACCTTTCTCTGCCTCTATGCATCATATGTGCACGGAGGAACTCGATTTCTGCAACTAAACAGGGACTGGATGGAAAACTCAGGCAAGAAATGATATATCTCTGTTTATGCGCTGAAATAAAAAGTGCGCTCAAATAATATTTACTTAATCCGAGTGAAATAGTTACTCCGATACTCTTTGACGAAGATTTACTTAAAGTAGAAATATAATTGATCATGACATTTCCTTTGTATAAATAGACGTTTATTTGTACATGTTAAAACAATTGCGACGAAGTATTATATATATAAGACTTTTTCTAATCATTATTATAATGATTATTCGTAAAAAGTTACTTTTCCCTTTTTTCACAATTCATGGACTTGATATCGCTGTGAAAACGCTCCTCGATCGAGGGTGGGCGCTACTTTAATCGGAAGAAGACGCAATCGTGGTAATTAGTCAACACCTCGTAGCGTTCGGTCGACGACGCGACTTCGCTTTCTCGAGGCACCCCGGCTTTTTTCCGAAACTGAAACTGCATTCCACTGTCAATGCGCGAAACGTCGTCAAACGAGGCGAGATTCCGGCGCAGTGTGATTCTCGGAGCGCGAACGCGACGCGCACGCATGCCACTCGGATGGAATTCACGATGCGTGTACGCAATATCGTCCGCGTTACACGCACACGTGACAGCACTCTGATCGCATAGCTTCGAGGCAAGCAGCTCGTGTACATCGATAACGCGGGATAATGTGACGACAAGACGCTGGTTGATCCTCGCGCACCGATCCTCGTCGTCGTTGTCTTCGTTCTCTCTTCGCGCGGAGCTGGTTATCGCGCGGAAAAACCGTCCGCCGGCTCTCGCAATAAAACGATAACGACGGGTAATTGATAATCCTGATTCGGGATAGGCGCAAGCGGGCGCGCGGGTAATATTAATTAAAAAGTTTTATCGGATACACGAGGTAAACGTCGAGAGTGTGATGTAATTAAAGCGTAATGGACGACTAAGCGACACACGGTGTCGGCTGGTAATACAAATTGTGAGATATTAATTGACTTTATGCGCGACGTTAATAACCGTCAATTTGTCGGCCGACTACCACCACCACGTCGGGAAATATCCTTCTGTCGTGTGACCGAGCGAATCTCGCGAAAATTGCACGCTCACCGCAAACGTCATCCGCCGTGTCGTTATTATTGACAAAATCCCGCGCCGTGTTCAAGTCCGCTCGCGTTTGAAGCACGCTCGAAAAGAATTAATTGACTTTCTAATTCGAGACATGTGTGCAGGGTGTCCTCCAGAATCATCGTGTGTCCCGAGAGTACTTTTTCTTTGGAGACATTTTAGGACGAGGGTCCAAATGCGAAAATAGTGTGAGGTTGCAAGCATTTTTCAATTATAGGCGATTCAAGTTGTCTAATCGTCCGGCTGACATTTCCCGCGCTCAGGAATATGGATGGTGATTAAGGATCTTTCGAAAACTTTCGTACAAATGTGCTGTATAATTTTTACAAAGAGAATTGTTTTCATTGTACGTGCCGCATTTCTACGCGTATCAATATTGTAGAAGATTTAAAGATGTTAATATATTGAATACGGATTGAATTGAATTTGGATGTTACATGAGTCCGATGTCAAATCGAATTTCACATTTCATTATTTCAGACTTCACTGGAATTATTTTTATTTTATACTGTCGAAAGTTTTCTGATAAGACTGAGCAATAAATTATTATTCGTTTAAACTTTATAATAACTTTATAATAACAATCTACGGTGAATGTGGGCCAATATTCATACCCTGTTACGGGAATATGTGTGAGATAATTTCCAGGTCATAAAACATAAAAGAATCTGAGTTACTCTTCTAACACTATTTATGAAAATTATATTTGCCCGAAAATTTGCAGAAAGTCCATTTTCATCATCCTTATACATCCTTATTACCGGCCGTACTTAAGCGCAGGAGATGTCAGCCATACGATTAGCGTCTCAACTTTAATTGCTTATAATTTAAAAATGACCGTGGCCTTATCATTTTTGTACTTGAACTTTCGTTTCGGAATATTCCGAAGAATCTGTTGTGTCAAGGGTACACTTAGTAGTTCTGGAGCGCTCTGTATATACAGCTGTCGAAATTGAAACGATCAATTAAACGTTGAAATTCGAGACGCGCAACACGACCCTCCGTTGTTTCGGCGATTTTGAATACGTCGGCCGCGATAAATTGAGTTATTTCGTATACACGACAGATCGGTCGCGCGTTTAGCGCGTTTAACCCGCGAGATTCAACGGGTTCGACGAAGCAGGTTATAACTTCTTTTTAACGAGTCTTAAAATAACGTTCTTTCTCCGCCGGCCGACACACCGAGGGGAAGGGAATCCATTTTAATATTATTCGACTTCTCCGCCGTTTATAAGCGGGTAGCTTACGCTCCTCGGAATGTATAGTTAATTCGGTTCCTTCCTCCACGATCCGTCAGCCAGGAATTCCAATCCTTAATTATTCTTCTATCTCCGTTCATAAACCTTCGCTAAATATCCGTTTGTACGTTCCACGGGATTCGCGCGGAAAGCTCTCAATTCCGAGGAGTCTGAAATCTTCGTTCCATTTCGTTTGACCACTCGCACGGAAAATATCGGTTCGCTTTCTAATTTTCATCATATCCTGCTTAATTTCAATCGCATCCACCGTAGCACCGAGAATTTTATCGTGATCAGCCTCTCCCTCTCCCTCTCTCTCTCTCTCTCTCTCTCACTCTTTCTCTGCCATAAAATCAAGATTTATGTTTCTTACGTTGCATTTGCATAAAACGAATTAGAGCATCACGCTGCACACAGTTACGCTCATCCGACGGCTACTCATTATGGCAGAGTCTAATTTGACAAATCCGAAAAAATTCATCCGGTTGCAAATTACGAGCGCAACCGTCGAGAGGCCCCCCCACCGTCCGGTCGCTTCCAGGAGCGCCGACGAGGCTTAATTGCAAGATGCATATTCATCGATCTATTTAGTTATTCTCGTTAAGCAACGAGTCGGGGCGACCGACCAGTTCCCTTCCCCGTCCGCTCGGCGCGCCGAGCCGCGTCGATAAAACCGTCAGGTTTGGGTAAATAAGTTCTTCCGAGCGACACAAGGTTCCTGTCGTCGTCGTTTCACTTTGCTCGAAGTGCTTCTACGTCGGCGAGCAACATTATTAATAATTGACGCGCGTTTATCGGCTCTCGCGAAGCGAGCGGACTTGCCTGCCGGCTGGCCGGACGGCGGGAAGCGTCAAAAGTCGAATAAGTGGATCGGCAAAAATGCACACGCAAGCCGCATCTGTCGATTAAAAGTGCATCGAGTTAACGGTTGTGTGACCGATACCGATGTACCCGGAAGATCAAAGTTTCCGCGCAATCAGAGTAGCCTCCGCGTCGCCGATCCATAATTCATGAGCGAAACACAATTTAACTTTTAAATTCCATGTTCTCTCTCCGCTCGCCGGTCTCACCTTATCCTCACCCTCTCTCTTTCTCTCTCTTTCTTTTTTCTGCCACCCCGCCCTTCGTCGTCGCGCCTTAATTATCAGCTATCCGGTAATTACGGACGACACCTTCTTTTTAATCACCGATATCGCCCGAAATCCGCGCCGCAGCTTTATATTAATTCGATTTTCTATCCGGCCAGGATTCAACCTCCCCGTCAAAATCACAACCGGTGATGTAAACGAGTCGAGGCGAGAGAGAGAGAAAGAGAGAGAGAAGGAGGGAGGGGGGAGAGAGATAATTCTCCCTTCTCGTTAATTGCGAAATTACCGGGAGATCGATCGATGATCAGCCATGCGAAAGGTCATGGATAACAACTCGTTGGGATTTTCAGTTTTGATACGATGTTACCTCTTTTATGACTACAGGAAAACCACTAAGCCATCATTTTGTTTTTGGGTTTTAGAGCCTTGTTGAAGTTATAAGGTTAAAGTTTATTTGCACGAATACAAATGAAAAATATTTCTCTACAAAATATATGATGGTTTTATAAAAATTATTATATATTTCCTTGCAAATATCTATTTTTCGACATTTGTTGAGGGTTGACGGCTCTAGAATCTAGGCTCCAAAACCGTTCTATTTATACTTTGATACTTATAAAAAATGAGCTAGAACCGCTGGGGAAACCTTGATATTTATAAAAAATGATATAAAAAAAATAAAAAATAACATTAAAGCATTAAAAAAGTTGCAATATATATAATTGTATATATACGATATACATATTGTTCTCTTATGTGAAAAGAGATCCCCTGTTTTCCGATTATTTTAAACGAACAAACAAGAAAACCAGAGGAAGATCAGTCATCGGTAGCTTCAACTGTATTTTAACAAACGATATTTCACGGTAAAGCTCAGGTATATCGGCTGAAAGACCAGTACTTTACATATGTCGACTTATAGAACAACCTAACGCTAACTTTCCTAACATAGTTCAAGACAGGGGATAGAGATTGGTGTAAAATCTAAAGTGATTTAAAGAGTACAAACCACCTTATAAAATAGCATCGTCGTGTAAGTTACTTATCGCTGATTGGTTACTTTAATTTAACAAGACGGTAACTCAACAAAAACACTTCAACACAACGAAAAATCAAACGGCACTAATAACGCAACACGTAATAGACGAAATTCAGTTCTACCTGACAGGATTCAGCACTTCACAGCCGAGAAATATAGATATGCCGGTTTACCATTCCCACGTTAGTTTGCTTCTTTTCTACTTTCTTCGTTGATTGCGCGAGATATGGTAATCGAGATAGAGACTCTGTGGGAAATTTTGTCCACGTAGCCCGTTTACTTTTGTTACCGATAATGCACGGCCGGTGTGCCATCTCGGGATCTTTTTAATTAAACAGAAGGTAACAGCGGTTACGTCCACGCGTCGTTGTATTTGTCGACGGGAGCGATGTCTCCCGACTGTGGACTTGTTGGTCGAATTTGCGAAAGAGAACTCATTTCATTCCGAGACGCGCGGGCCGGTCTTGCGGCGTTTAGCCGGGCATACGTTTCTTATGAATCTCCGTCACGTACGTTACGAAAGTTCCCTCGCCACGGGGATAAATGAAAAACTTCGCATTATGAGTTTTGCCGGTGCAATTTCTCAACCGCCGAGGGCGAAACAAATATCGACATATATTAAAAAGTGTTTCCCTGAGTTTGATAGACGCGCATCATTTATTACGGGCGGGAAACTTTTAATCTCAAGAATGAAGCGGAGCAAAACATTCTCCTCGGCTAAAGAGCCGCCGGGAACTATTTTGTGTAAATAATTTGTAATGGCAATCTATCACGCGGGAGTCTCGAACAACGTTCGCGACTCTGAAAAATAAGAGTCGACCAACGCCGCGAAAGGGGCAGAAGGGACGGTATTTAGCGTAATGAACCGTACTCACCGCCGGGTTAATCTTAACCAGTCATCCTGGCGGAAAATTCCAACCCTATGTTTCTTCTTACTCACGTTACGAGCATGCGATGTATCGCGATACGCGTTCGAAGCTTTCCGCGCGAAAGCCTCGACGGCGCGACGAATTTCATTCAGGCGCCACGTAATCACCGATGCTCGTCAAGAACACGACAGACAATACTTTCGCGACCGCCTCTCGCGATAGTCGAGGAATTCGCGCGTGAAAAATGAACGAAGGAAAGCACTTGGTGTCTGTATATATTTATCATAATGAAAGAATTATAACTCTACCGAGAAATGTATCTTTCTAATAGAAATAGGAGAAAGTATGTGATATAATCTCCTATTTACATTTTGTAAATGTTCAAAGTTACAAAATATTTAGTACTTAGAATGTTATTTATAAAAATATGGCGACACTGCATAATGAGTCGAACGATGACGTAGCTTCTTCCCCCTCATCCTCACTAAAGTAAATTGAAAAGTTGTTTTCATTTTAAAAAATACAGCATTTTGTTAATTTTATATATTTGTACAAAATTAACTTTTAGAAGGAACAACAATGAACACAATAATGAATATAAATAATCGCTAGAATTCGCCACCTGATAACAAGATATTAAGAGAGACCATTAAATCTACAAGGGTCTTAATACCACACGGAAGGAACGAAGAAGCTTCCTCAAGCTGAAAACTAGCTCCCACAGCTAAAATTAGCTATCTACACGATACAACTGAAATTTCGTTACCAGTTTCGTTTGTTTCATTATCAGGCCTAGTTTTTAACACAGTGAGAACTTTCACGATTACATTCGTACACGGAAAACAGTTTAGCGCCCACAGCTAAAAAAACTGGGGGGTGTGGTAATTAAATTTCAGTTGTGTTACGTGGGTAGCTTTTAGCTGGGTGGGTAGTTTTCAGCTGCGGGAGCTTATTCTTTTTCCCATGCTCCTTCCGCTCTAAGCTATAGCGTCAGTGCTAATAACTTCGCATGCGTATCTCTGCTACTATTTTCGTGGTTAACAGCGCAAAGAGGGTGCAGTTGAGGCCGACGATAACTGTAACGAAAGAATCTCACGGCCGGGGAACCTCGGATCGGCGCGAGGGGTGTGCAGCGATGGTCGGGCGGTTGCAGTCGCGAGATATCCCGGTTTAAGCTCGAAATTAAGCCGAACCGAGCAATCCGAGTCGCCCTACCGAGGAATTCTCCTCCGTAGTTAGGTATGCAAAGCAGGAAGCAAGGCAAGAGGAAGCCCGGCCAGGCCCAATCAGAGAATATAGCCGGCGGCAGTTGTATGCACATAGAGACTGGCGCGCGCAGGAGGAGCACACATGCGCGTTCGCGTACACAGACGCGCGACACCGCCGCGTGTCCGCAAGGCACGTAGGCACACTTACCCACTCTCGCCTGCACCCCTTCAGGTGGGTCAAATGAATGAACAAATGCGCGCACGTATCCGGGCCAGCTGGAAACTCAAACACCATCTTTCGAATTATAACTGCGCCGCGCGTCGGAGATTATCTTCCGAATTATTCCGCACGCTCCGAAATATCGGCCTTCCCAGACCCTTCCGGCCCGTTCCGCGTAAAACTCGGAGCGACGCGAACCAGCTGCGGGATCGATCAGAGCCGGTGCCGGGATATTTGGAATTCCAGGTATCAATAGGGAAATTTTGAGTTCTAGATATTAATAGGGAGGCAGTGAACGAGATCGGTTTGACTGGCTGTATAAATCGCACCGGCCGAGGCGCCATTAGTAAGTAAGTTATATTGTTTTTTGTTAGAATTCTCTTCTAGTGAATCGTGGCTCGGAAAAACCTTTTCGTACGTGCCGAGTTATACTACAAATTACGGGGAGAGTTTTTTTGTTTAAGATGGTATTCATAGTCGGATCTTATTTTTGAGACTGTATTACGTTCAACTTCACATGTTTCGTTAGCTAATGAAATAAGCCTAACAGCATCTGAAAAACTGAAGACGTCTTTAAATAGAAGATCCAACTATGAATACCGGTCTTAAACTAATTATTGAGATTAACCTCTTGTAATCGAATTTTTCCTTCTCACCAATCTTTCTCCTCTCATTTTCTTACCTACTTGCTTTAAATATCATCGTGGAAAGAAGTTAACCGACTTCCGATATACCGAAAATTCAATGTCGCTTCTCTATTCATATCTAAAACTCTAGGGAAACCGTGCTCAGAAATTGGGAAATGAGTAGACCGGATGAGATTATATCTGTTAGTAACTGAACTGTATATGCATAGTCTATATTATATATAACTATATAATTATTATGACGAGAAATATTAATTAACTTAATATTTGAGGAAGGGTTAACGGGAGTTGTTAATTATTGAAAATAATTGGAATTCCGTTTTAGTTTGACGTGGAAGGTGCCTGAGTCAACATTTTGACGCTACTTTAACGCTTTCAAGGGTAGTTTGCGCACTTAGGTGAGACTACAGACTAATAAAAACCTACTCTGACGATACTGACACCTGTTAACTTCTCCCTCTTGAACTTTCTATTCTACGGATTCAATCATAATACTATTTTGAACAATTTATTTCGATTCTATAGCAACGAAAATGGAAATTTAAGACATAATCAAGGTCAAAATAGGAGTAAATTATATGATTGGAATCAAAAGTGAACGTTTTACTATCTTGGCTCTTACTATGGTGTAGAATTGGTTTAATACAGGACCAAATTCCGACGCGGGTTGAGATTCACTATGTACGTTTGTCCAGAGGGGAATCCGGCACGTGCGTTATCACACGTTCAAACATTAATATCCTTCCACATATTAAAGTATCATTCGCACTAACATCCCCGATTAGACTCGTACGGACTGTTCTATATATCTATTAGGTAAATAATTAAAGAGCGTTGTAAAGAGCGTTGTAAAGAAAAGCCCGAGCTGGCGAAGTACTACTCGATATTCGATATTCGATGGAGGCTGATGGAGAACGATGAAGCGCGTGAGAGAATTCGACAAGAAGATAAGAGATTTCCGATCCGCGGTTAGCGGAAGCGCAAGAGAAAAAAGAAGGCGGAACTCTCAGGAAAGCGCGTTCGCGGAAACGCGATCGTAATATTAAACCTCTTGGGCATCAAGAGATAGTAAATTTGTATCTATCGTCGCTATTAGCCAGTAATGTAACACTTGCTCCCCTTAGTCGTCAGATAAATCAATTAGCCGACGGTTAAATGAAAGAAATTATAGTTACGAGATGAAAAATCATAACCAAACACCGGGCAGTGTTGTAACGTTCATTTCTGTTTTCTCGGGGTTTTTACGGAATACGTACGTTCAGTTTTAATTCGCCACTCCATTTTTCAATGTTAATGACGGGAATATGGTAGCTAGATTATGCATTTTAGAATGGACAGCGTTATCTGCTCTACCACATTTCATATGTAACGGCTGGACGACAGCTAGATCGCAAAACAGATTCGACGTTTTAAGGAATAACCAGCCGGTAACAAATTAATGGCGAGCTAGAAAATTTAATCTAATCTGTCCTACACTGAGAGAAAAATATTTAGCATTTGTAACTATATAATCGTCATAATGAAAGAATTGTAGTCCGCAAACACAATTTTCTAATAAGTTTTACTATAGTGTTAATGATAATAACCTTATATGCATGTTATTACTACTATTTTTGTAATTAAATTTTTGTAATTTTGTAATTTTTGTAATTAAAGCTATAAAAAGTTATGGTTGGCATCGAAAATAACTATAATTTCTCTCAGTGTAGCTAAGCACCAGCTTTTGACTCAGACCGACCACAGTCCCTGGCCGTACTATTAGACGCGCTTTAATTGTTTAATAGAATACAGGTTAGGAGGAGAAGAAAAGCTACTAATTTTATGTTTACTCGATTGGAATCATTTTCGATATCAACCAGCGCTTTTATCTCTGCAACCTTCTGAAGTATCAAATCACTCGTTTTACTCGCAATTTTTGTCAACAAATATTTCTCACGCGAGAATTTATCGTTAATATTTTAATATTTCTCACACGAGAATTTATTTCTCTGTCAGTAAGCGAGTAATCTGAAGTTTCAAGTCACGAGTGAAGAAAAATAAAATAAAATTTCAATCGACACACGCCCGAAACTCACGTCTGTTCTCGTTATTATGAACGGTGCAACCAGCTCGGGTTCATACTTATTCAAGGTCATCGTAACGGCCAAGGGAAATGACGCCATAAAAAATACCTTTTATAGAATGGTTCTTTAACACAATTCGACCAATGGGTTCTCTCTCTCTCTCTCTCTCTCTCTCTCTCTCTCAATGAATTGTACAAAATCAAGGCACGTCTAATAATATGGCCTGTAGATGCATTTCTACTCGGGACGTTCGTTCCGTCCGCAGGACATCCTTTCCTCACCATCACGGCCGTCTCGGTTCGGATATCGTGAAAACCAAGCCGGATTCCTCGGCGATTATGCCGCCGTCTCGCCGCGATACATCCGCGGGAACTCGTTTTCGAACCGGTAATGGCTAATCAGCCGCGTTACACGGAGACGTGTATACCGGTTTGTATCAACCGTAAGTGAGATGTGCGCGGCCTGTACATTTTCCGGAGCGAAACGACAGCACTTCCGGCGACGTTAATGTGCCCCGGTCTTGCTTGCATCGGTATCAATCCAGTCTCCGGCCAGAGCGGCCACTTAATCAGTCAATTAGCGGCGCTCCGCTAATTAGTTAATTACGGGGCAAATTTGTAGCCAGCAAACTGTGGCGCCGTAGAAGTCGCGTGTGCACCCATAAGCGGAGGAAATGATAGGCCTATCGCTATCCTTAACGACCGATTCACTCTGTGTAGGTGCGTATCTATGTGTATATATGTGTGTGTCACAGCGAGACACGGTTAATTCCACGCGCGCACATTCGCATATTAATGATTTAATCGTCGTCCGATCGTCTTGACGACTCCTCGTCTCGCGTCCTCTCGAGAAAAGAAATATTCTCCTTCGGGACATCCGACGAGCAGCGATATCGGACGATTCGCGGCCGGCGCTCTATAATTTATCAATCGCTGCTAATAGCTTCATCGTCAGCGCGATACGCACGTATGTGTGTCAACTTATCGTATCTACTTAATGCTAATTCGGACGTCCGCCGATCTTCGCTGTATCACCGCCTGTCGTTTATCAATCTCGATCGACACCGGTGCGCTCGCCACACATCGCGCGATGGGCAGAGCGAGAGCGAGCAGGAGAAAGAAAGAGAAAGAGAGAGAGAGAGAGAGATGCGAATTTGCATGACTAATCGTCACCTTATTACGCGCGCTCGACGCGTCCTTTCCCGCTATCGGGGTGGTCGTATGTGTGGGAAAACTCGAAGTAATTCGAATTAAAAGTACCGGCCGGAAGCGGCTGCTTACGGCTGACGCTTTCTGTCGTCAAGTTCAACGACGCGTTAAATTCAACTCGCACCGGCGCGACGCGACGTCCAAATATACGCGCGGCTCGCGTTTCAAGTTCAACGCACCCACGTATCACCGACGCGCAACGCACACACGCAGCCCAGCGCAGCGCGAGGCGGAGTCTCTTTCCGTAATCTCGCGCAAATAAACTCGCAGACATAACAATCCGCGTTTCTCGATCCGCTGATAATCGGATGAGACGCGCGCTCTGTGCCATTCCGTCACCGACGGCGGCAGTCGCCGAGCGAATCGATTTTCGATCGGTTCGCTGCACCGTAAGAATTTGCCTTCTCACGCGGTCACGGTATCCGCTCATCGAAGCGCGATATCGTGATGAGAAAAAGAGAGAGAGAGAGAGAGAAAGGAGCGAAGCGATTTTTAGAATATTTTTGGTGTCACATATTCTCTTAAATTGAGTCAGTAAAAATATTGCTGATTGAATCAGCCAAACAGTATTTCGATATTCAGTTCGCTAATGTTTAGTAAGAACACTTCTGTTTAGCTCTTCTGCTTTATAATTCACTGATTTTGACCGGTGATAATTCACTGTATACCATTTTTACGCGTCCCGTAGCAGAAATGCATATATTCAACAATATGTCATATTTGGCGTAGTTTGTATAATAACAGACTCAAAAGCCGAAAGTTTCGCGTTCAAGTTCTATCAAGATAAGCGTATTTTTCAAATACGATGTAAATGAAGGGGGGAAGGGAGGAGGTAGTCTAGACTAGAGCGCGAAAAAATGACTTGTTTTTGTGAATTTTTTTAAAGAAAACTACCGCCATATATTATCTTACGCTTTTATACATATATTCATACGTATTTAATAAATATTTTCAAACTTTTAGATAGCTAAATATTAATTAGTTTTTATGTTACATAAATTTTAAAGAACCGCGCTGACAGAAACGTGTATCGGTGGTGTACATAATTGTAGTCTTCTACCTTGAACGAAACAAAAAATTCAAAAAGATTCTTGATTATTATGAGTGCGGCTATGCAATATGAATTAAAACAAACGCAAAGTATTGCAAATTATCAAAGTGGCGGAGTTTTAAAGAAAAAGATTTTTCAAACAAAATTTTTGATTTTATTAGCTATGAAAAATTTATTTAATGTACAAATAATCCTGTTGTTCGTACGATAAACAGATGTACATGTTATATGTATGCAAAAATTGAAGTCGATCGATTCAGTATGTTTGGATAAATCCTGCACACCCATTTAAAAAATATGGTTGCGATAAAACGCGTTTAAAGTTTCAACCAGATGTATAACAGAAATATAAAAGTTGACCTCTAATCGACAATACCACAGCCATACAATAAACTCTTTTCTACTTCAAAATGCTTTTTCTTTTTCTGCATCTTTAATTTACAAAATAAAAAATATGAGCCATCTTTGATACCATAGGCGTTCGACGCTCAGAGCGTTCAAAACATTGCTCGTCTCACATCGTCGACAAATAAATAGTTTTGTTTGTAGTCCAACAGTTACATTCGTCATAGCTAGTATTTTCAAAAGTGGATGGTAGCTTTCATTAAAAATGTATGTGGCAATTTCAACTGTTTTTGCAGCACAAAAATGCGTTCTTGCAACATTGAACGATCGCTGGGATTTGCTTTTCCCGAATCAACATTTATGACGACCTTTTCAAAACTAGCACATACAAGCTGTCAAGGAACAACTAAAAGATTGTTTTGTAAAACAATACCAGCTTGGTGCGATGGCTGCCTTTGAGTGCGTTCAGTATGCTAAATAGCTTGGGCGCTGCAATCAATAAATGTCTGTATTTTCGTTATTTTTACGAATTTCAACAAAACTTTCTAGAAACTCATTTTTGAAGCTTTAAACTTAAAAAAAAAATGAAAAAAATATCGACTTTTTTTAACTTCTAGACTATGTTACCTCCTTAAATCAAATATAATTAAAGATATTTCAGGTAAAGTCGCTGTCAATACCTTAAGAATGATTCAAATAACAAAGAAGAAGTGATAAACCATATTTTCCTTCACTGTTTCTGTAGTCAAATTTCATTGACGGAAACAGTCCTTGCCATTAACAGGCTCCTTCAGCCAAATTTTACCGACCTGCAGTGCCATACTTATAACTGTAACCACCGGTGACTATTAACTGCGTTTCGTGATAAGTGATAATATATTGATTACATTTTAGAGAGTACCTTAAAACTCTGAGCGTCATTAAAAAAAACGTCTTTCACTCTGCAGCGATCTCAGCGTTCGTTTACGAACAACAACATCAATCTCGACGTTGCTCGGGAGATTAATTGATCATTTGTACAAGTAAAATCGAATCCGTCTCTGGCACGGAAAGGAACGGAAAGGAGAACGGAAAATTAATCGCTCTCTATAAAACCGATGAAGCATGTTCGGCGCGTTCTCTTCCACGCGCGCAAGCGATAACAAATAAAATACGAATTTTCGAATTGGTCCGATGAAAATTTGAAAAGACCTCGTTGAACGGTGCGCCGTCGGTATTCCCGAGGGAGAGTCGCCGTGGAAAATTTCAGCACGCGTGCGTGTATAACCGGTACGTGATAAAAGCATCAGGGTATCTCCGGGCGGTAAATTCGCCGGTTTAAAGACTCGCGGAGTTTAATTCACGGGGATCGATCGAGATTTCGGGCTAAGGGAAAAAAGGGACAAAACGAGATGGTGCTTTCGTTCGTTCGTAAATCCGCAGGCGGAACCGCAGCGACGGCGGCGCTCGCGGATGCTGTAATATCGCATTGTAACGTTGCCGGCTCTCCGACTCCTGCATTAAACATGAGCTATATATCGGCATTGTGTTCTATACATAATGTCGAGCTAAATTTACATTATGTTTATGTGGCTAGTAATTGAACAGGACGTGTCAGAGTTGACATGCGAGAGAGAGAGCGCGCGGCTGCACGGGGCCCCGTGAGATTCGAGAACAAGGCCTCGTTGTCGTGACGCGCTAAACGACTCTGTCCCAAATATTGCACGAGCGCGCTTTATGGCAAAAATCGAATTACGGCTTTATAACAAGGATCAAATTACGACGGCTGACGCCCGCCGGCGGGATGCGCGCGATATTGTGTCTGTTTATCAGCGCGTTCTTTTTTTTTTCTTTTTTAATATAACTCCGCGATTTCTCTTTGGTTTGGTTTTTATTTTTCTTCGACGATTTGAACGTACGAAAAAACGAATTACTGCGAAATTCGGTTTACCTTCCAGCCGCGAGATATCGCGTTGTTTGCTTTTTTTTATTTCTCTCTCTCTCTCTCTCTCTCTCTCTCTGTTTTTCAACACAAGGACTGAGCAACGGTCGGCGATTGCGATACGTGCGATTTGCTTCGCGCGCTTGCGTTTGAGAAATTCTGATTTTACTTCGCGCTGTTTGAACGTAATACGGCCTCTGTGTGTGTGTGTGTGTGTGTGTGTGTGTGTGTGTGTGTGTGTGTGTGTGTGGTAATTGGACACGCGCATTGGGCGGAATTGCACGAAGAAAAATCATTTCGAGCGCGGCAAATATTTTACGCTGTCGTAGCAAATAAATGAATGTACCGGGTATTTCCTAAGCATTGATTAATACTTTAGGAATCGATTTTTGAGGTTTTCTTACGAAGAAAATGTTCATACGGACGTGTGCTCGTTTCTTCATAAAGTAACCTCAGAAATCAATTCCTGTATTTGGAGGAAAAATGGTTAATGTTACGAAAATTACTAGTTAATTCCGGCATCATCTATGTCTTCCTATTGTTCTAACAAAAAGAAAAGCAAAAGCGACAATACATATATAAGATTATTATCATTGACACTGTAGTAACACTACAAAATGATTCTCCCAACTATAATTCTCCCTTCGCGATTATAGTTACAAATATCAACATTTCTTTCCTCAATATAAAATATCGAGTGATATATTTGCGAAACATACTGTATATTAAATTTTTTACGAAAGCGCAAACAATTTACCGTCTCTGATTGATTTTTCTCCGTGCGAAATTGGGAACTCTTGTTTCGTTTGTTTCGAAGAACGATGAAACGGGAAATCTGCGTCGAAACGACGGCCGTCGAAATTATCGTGCCGATCGCTCTCAGTGCTGAAGAAGTCGCTGTAGTTCGTGTAAATGTTCGTGCAAACGAGCCGTTCGCCGCATGCAATCATCCGACTGATCCATGAACTAGAGGTCCACGTGACTCACCTTGAGTCACTCCACGAACTGTATAGGCAAAAAGGAAGTTCGCAAATTGCGATCACGCTGCTGCTCGTTCGCAAAGTTGAGAGTTCGCGAGAAACGAAGTTGCCGGGAGTGCCGGCTTTGTGAGTATAAAAGGATCATAATTCATCATAGTTCGGACAAATACATTAAGACACTCGTGATACTTCGCTTGAGTATTAATGGCGTCTCTCACGAATAGCGAAGAATCTTCGAGGAAAATAATACGCACAATCGGCAGCGCTCTGATTACAATTATCTCAAGGGTCTCGTGAAATTGAGATAATTCGTTAAATTATTTTGTTTGTCGCGATCGGTAACGCGGGAAAAATCAGAATCGCACACGAATTAACGTTTCTTGTACACAGACAGAAATATTTAGTATTTGTAACTACGATCATCATAGAGGAAGAATCATAGAGGCAGAGGAAGAATCATAGAGGCATGTTTTTAGAAATATTTTAGGGAAATATTTTTATTTTTTAAGAAAATATCGACTGTTTCGTCTGGATTCCATACAAAAAAAATATCACTAGCACTCAGAGAGAGAGAGGATATGAAAAAATTCTGCTGATATTATTTTTGATTTTTGTTATTTCGTTACAAGCAGCTCGTGATGGCTTCAATATTGATGAATTATTTCAACTTATATAAAAAAGTGAATACGTTAAATAATGTATTAAATAATAAATAGATAAATAATACATAAAATGTATTTTAAATAACTAGTTTAAGTTAAAAGTCGATTCCTTGAAAATTAAGTTGAATAAACGAAATTGAGTTATTAGTTTACTAGTTTAAGTTCGAAGTTATTAGCTTTTCAATTTAACCTTAAACCGATTAACTACTTATTACCCGATTCTGTGCCATAGTGTCAATGATGACCTTACACACATATTGCTGCTACTAATTTTGCAACCGTACAATAGTTGAAATCGATACAAAGGATAGTTGAGGCCGAAGATAGCTATAACATCTCTCAGTGTGCGTCACAGGACGAAGAGCGGACTCAACCGAATCTCCGATTTAAAGATTACGCTTCGAAGAAAAGAGAAACGTTCCAACGGCTGATTTAAAGACCCGGTATTTAAAGGCCACGTGTGATCGAAAGGGAAGCCTGGGTCCACGCGTTCACTCACGACTTGTAATGCTTGAAACTCGGACGACGTCACGTTCGTCGCCTCTTTGCATTCGCGATCGTCACCTCTAGACGTGTAACCGATAATTCCGGTGTCGGACGTGCGGCTGCTTTCGCAATCAAGTATTGATTAGCAATTATGCGCGGACGTCACCGGCATTCGAGCTACTTAGCGGACATAACGCATTAATTGTCGCTTAAAGAAATTTATTCTCTTACGTATGCGCTCGCATACACACGCGCGTGCTTGCGCCACTTGTGTCCACGGTGACCGCGTCGGATAAAAGGCCGAAAATGATGACCGGTCGTAAGCGTTTCTTCATTAGGGCGAACTGTATACGCGAACACGAACGCGTGAACGCGTAACCATACGCGAGAGAGATAAGCGGGCGCAATAAATGAATAACGGATTAGTTTCGGCGATAGATAAACCGACGTACATCGGCGTGTATAAAATAAACCGCGGTTGATAAATGAACAGTCGGTTAATATTAAACTTCGCCGGCCGGCCCGTTGAATCATATTTATAATTGACGAGTCGGCCGTTACTCACCGCTTATCCCCCCGCCGGTTTATCCACGCACGTACGCGCGCGCGTTTTATGCGGCTCTCTCTACGATACGTGCGGCGATCGATAACAAGTAGATTTCAGCCGCGGAAAAATTCGCGTTGTGACCGAAAATACTGGCGTCGATTAATCCCCCCCTCCCCCTCAGCGGACCGATCCGACCGAGTCGTGTTGATATCAGCGCGCTAATATGACGTTAATTGGTACGCCGCTGGTCATAAAGTCAATTAACGAGCGATCGGCTGGGGCCTCGTCTTGCTCAAGACAATTTCGTGCGCGATTCCAGTTAAGTATCGATCGCTCAATCAAATGTTGATTAGCCCGCGTACAATGACACCGCTCTAATTCCGGGACAGTGAATGAGCTTCGTTTATTGTTCTAAAGAGATACTCGGGACGCGATAGAACCCGGACTGAAAGAAATCCCCGTTGAAATTATAGTTGTTTTTGCCTTCAGCTGCGTCTTCCAGTTTTAACTCCAAAAATAGGAGCGGCGATACAGTAAGGTTATTGTACACTGACGCTGTACACGATGAAAAATTCGGTGCGAAAGAGGATCCGACGGAATTCTGTGTCACTTTAAAACATGAGGAATGGGTTATAAAGTACAGAAATATAATGTTTAATTAACATGTGTGTTGACAAGGCGAATGTGGTTAATTTAACATTATATTTGTATATTTTCTAACATATTCCCTATTTTAAAGTAACATAAAATTTGGACCGTGCGAACCGTTTTTAACGGACATTATTTACCGCACAGTAACACTTAGTATAAAAATAGTCTTCCTGATTGTAATGTTTTTGTATTTATAGTTACAAATATGAAAAAGTTCTCTTAGCACACGAGTTATCAAGTGTACAAAGTGTGTTTATTAGCGACGTATACGTACAGTTGGTATATCCTTGTCAGTTTATTTCTACTTATTATTTATTTCCCCCGGCCAGACTATCGATACTTTACACTGCGAGAAATCGTAATTATTTTCAGCCTCAACTATATCCTTCTTTTGGTTTTAACCACTACAATAGTAGCAACAATATACATATAAAGTTGTCACTGACGTTATATTAACATTTACTAGAAAAAAGGTTTTCCTATGATTCTTTTACCACGACGCATAGTTATGGCATTACAGTTACAGATACCAAAACACTTATCTCTCAGTGCGACGGTGCAGGTGATCTGATTTTTTAACAACCGGAAATCCTTGGTACTTTAGACTCGCGCGGTGCGGAGTAACTCTCGATCTGATTTCTGTCCCGTGAAATTCCCCATGCGCTTTCCTCTCCCCGAATAAGTGAACCGGGAGGTTGGCAGAACGTCGGAAGGAAACTCACGAAAGACTCGGCACCGAGTCGGGAGCCGGATCGAGCATATTTCACGGAACATCGCGTGTTTCCCCCAACAAAGCCCTTCCGGCCGATCGATGCGGACGGTGCGGAGGAGGAAGCGACTCGGCATCGACTCCGGGTAACCGCGCGTTCGTACTTATCGGCCAGCCGGGTCCGTCGGCGGCACGGTGATGGGCCCGTCGTCGGGGATCTCCGAGACGAGTCGAACGCTGCCGAGATCGGCCGAGTACCCGGTGGGCCTTTTACAAAGCGGCCTCCGCGTGAACCGGCCGGCCGGTTCGTCGTTCCCACCCTTCCCGTCGACCTCTCCCTTCCTCTCGTTCGCGGCACCCCACGATTTCGACGCGGCCGGTCGACCCTGCACGGACCCATCGGCCTCAGTCGGCATTTCGCGCAGAACGCACTCACGCACACACGCGTGACCGGACGAAGTGGAAGCGGAGGACGCGGACGCGTGGAAGAGGATGTGACAGAGGCGCGACTCGGATCGCCGATTCCGGCGTGCGTGGCCGCGTGATCATCGGCGAGATATGAGGGGAAGAAGCGGGAGGAGCGCGGAAGTTGATCTCATCGATCTCCCGGATCGACGAAACGGGCCGGGCGAGCTGGCGCCGTTGAATGTTGCAGCTTAGAGCCGAGCCCGGGGAACTCGGGGGAAACCGAGGAGAGCCGCGGTAATGGATACGCGAAGTCGTCGTTTCCCAAGGCTTTCCTCGCGAGTGTCTGGTGCGCGATATTTTCTTCGTTAATCGTGCACTAAGCGTGTAAGATTCGGGATCAGTGAGGAGAGGGAGCGACGAAGGGAGGCGCGCGCGACGAGCGAGCGGACGAAAGTGGCCCGGGGAGACGACCGGTTTCGATGCAAGAGGGTCCTCCGGTTTTCGACCGTCTTACCGTCTCGCTCTCTCCTTCCGATTTACATATCGCACTCTTTATTACGCGCGAGAAGGTCAACTTGCTTCTTGGCCGGGGGGAATGAGAAGGGGAGGATGATCTGATTCGAATTACACGCGTCGGAGACGCGAATAGGTGGTGCGAAACAAACAGGTAATTCCGCCCGGATGTACGCTGTTCAAGTTTGTCGGTAACTTCCCCTCCGTGAGATATTAAAGGTCGTATAAAGGTTGCATCCTTCGCGCTCGCTCGCACTTGGATTCGTCGGGTGTCGAAACGGAGATACGAGGGAAATCCGGAAATTCTGGTGGTTTGTTCAGTAAGTTCAACCGCGTCGGTTGGAGCGAAAAGTTTACGGTCGTTGTATGATGTGAATTAATTACAATTAATTAAACGCGATCGACACATCTGTTCCTTCATCGAGCGCGCTCACGTCGTGACAATCACGCAAATCTCTCCGGGCGGTTTCATCCGTAAGTGGACACGTGACTTTTTCGAAGAACGGAACAGTCGCTGTTTATAGTTTAATAAAACTGAGAGATACCCGTTTGTTCGCGTCCGCTGGTCAGTTTGATTCCCGCATGTCCACTCGCGGGTTAATAGGTGTATTTGTGTATCGGTTGGTTTAAGCAAGCGTCTTAATACTCGGGAGATTTCAGAAAACACAGCGGTTAATCAAATTTCGGCCGGCGGCGCTATTGTTTCAGCTTACGACAAGTAATAGTGGCTTGTTTATCAAATGCTCGCCCGTTACCGCGCGAGCACTCCGTATATATACACACATAGAGAGAGAGAGAGAGAGAGAGCGCTGCGTACACATCTATTAATGATACACGAAGGCAGCAATTTACAGATCGTAATTTACGGGTACTTGGCAGCTAAGGCTGCGCTCGAAGATCGGGGGAGAAGTTTCAAGGCTCCAGGCGCTTAAGAGTTCCCTCCTCCTCGAGGTACCACCTCCTCCGAGATATTTGTCGACGTTCGAATGCACTTGACGAAATGGATCTCTTTACAGGTCGTAAACGTCGCTGCGGTCGCCATTCTCCCCCCCCCCCCCC
>NW_014554324.1:1349842-1468163 GCF_001313825.1 Dinoponera quadriceps
ATCTCACTCGAGACGTTAACGACGCGATGTTGTTCGTGTCCAATTGTTGCTCGCGTCGTGACGGTTTTACGGAAGGATCCTAATTTCCGGATCCACCGATCGGTTAATCAGTCGACGCGATAATCGACTCGTCGCCTCGGAAAATCACGCTCTCAATATTCCTCAGACTGTTAACCCGCCCCTCTTCCGTGATGAAGTGCGGCACACACCGCGGAATAGCCTGGAAACTGAAACGCTACTCTTCTAAAAGGCCGAGGCTCTCGGAAGAAAGCGACCTAGTTTCAGCCCTTGATGAAGCAGAGTTACGAGGTATTCCACCTATTTGAGGCAGGCTCGTATTTTCCAAACGACCTCGGTAATTTTGAAAAGCGCTCCCCCCCCCCCCCCNGATGCAACGTGTCACCTCGCTTCTGTCTCGATGGTTCCTCCGAGAGCGAAAAATTCGACTTATACTGTTCACGTGAGTGAAACTGTATGACGACGTACATAATATTAAATATACGGAATGAAATAAAATTTAATTCCGGATTCTGCGACAACTGCTTTATTTCCGGACTAGTACAAGAGGAACCGGTGGAAGTTGATGATTCTTTTCGGCTTCAACTATATTCTCTTTTTGTTTTAACCACAAAAATAGCAGTAGAAATGCGTCATTATCACTGGCGCTATAGTAACACTTATTAAAAAAATGTTTCTCCTGACTATAATTCTTTTATACGTGGTTTATAATTATGGTATTATACAGTTGCCAATACCAAATATTTTTCTATCGGTGCATTGTAACTGTAAAATTCGGGAATCGATTTTCGCGTCCCAACGGGACGTGCGATTTTTCCTGAGTGCCAACTATCGGCAAAATCCGAAAGATTTCCAATAATTGAATTAATCCTGAGAGTAACACCCGCGATTTTGACCGGTGAAGTACATGGACCACAGGTTTCTCAGGTCTATATCAGGATGAAAATTGTAAAAAATCGTGCATTCTTTTCTTGTTTTAATTACTTATATTTATTAAGTTTATTAATTTCTAATATTTTGCATTAGTTATATTAATTACCAATTATTACCAATATTAACAATTATTATTATTTATTGTCCTTGTAGACTGGTTGCCGTCAGGAAACCAGTTATTTCATTGGATCAGACCAACAAGCCCAACTTTTTTCTGAGTAAAAAAAAAGGCGAAAACGAAGAAATAAGAATGGGATATAGCATATTGCAAGTAACACGGAAGAGGATATAAGCGAAAGAAAACGCGTGTAGGCTTCGTAGGCCTAACATGTTACCGTCAGGATTAAGGATTTACAATATTCATTCGCTCGGAGGAAAAAGTTTGGTTAAATTAACGTGACAACGAAGGAGCCAAAACGTCTTAGTCGGAGAAAGTACACGGAAGAAAGCTAGTCTTAAATCAAGAATAGATATTCCCATAAATAAGCAAGAACATCATAATCTTCTTAGGAGACTTTTCGCCTTGATTTGATTGAATTTATATCGAGTATTATTTGAATTCAATTCAAGATTAAGAATCTTCTAAGAAGATTGCATATAATATTCTTGCTTATATAGATATATCTATTCTTGAGAATATCTATTCTTGATTTGAGACTAATTTCCCCCCGCGCGGAGTCTCCGGTTGTAAGAGCCGAATTTGCTTTACGAGAACCAGAAAATCTGTTACCTTCTACTACCGAAACGCCTTTGGTTCGTTCGTTGTCAAATCGCACCAAACTATTTCTCCGTGCGGATGGGCGTGTTTATTGCCGAAGACGGGGAGGCATCGGGGAAGGGAAATCCTCAAACGATAAGCGTCCGAAAGTAAATAATTGTCGAGACTATCTAAGATACGACGGTCGTCGACGAAAAAGGTCCTCGGAGAGGAGGAATTTGAAGAAGCAACGGTTGCGGCGGGCAACGGTACACAGGACGAAGCAATCGAGTGCGTGAAAAGGTGCTGCTCGATTCAATTTATAACCATGACGCGGCCGGTTTGATCTCCGCACGGTCGCCGAAGCATTAAATTCCGCCACGGGAAACCCTCCGCAATCCGGGGCGGAACTATGATATTTATCTTACACGACCGGACGTGTACAAATCGCGCGAAACAATCTCGAACGGCCGCGCGGACCGCGCGGTAAACAGGGCGCCGGCAATATCCCCGGAACGAACTTTAATGCATACGTAATTTAATCGCGTATCACCGTGGCTCGTCCGTGAAAAGGACAGTTTCGTAACCCCTCCGCTTGCAGTTTCCGCGCGCGTTCTCGCGAATGTAAACTCGGGATCGGGTCGTCCGCCTCTCCCTCGAGCGACGACGACGACGATCGTCGTCGTCGTCATCGTCGTCGTCGTCGTCCATCTCCCCTCTTTCGTATACCGTTGACCCGGTTTTCTCTTTCATCTTGCCGACGAGCGAATGACAAATTCAGAAACTACCCGGTTCCGTCCGCGAGATAAGAAAGAATGCCGACGAGGTCCCGGGTGAACGGAGGTCGCCCTCCTCTCGCACCCTCGTCAAAGGCTGTCGGGAGAAATACGCCGCGAATTTTCACACGCGTCGGCCTCCTCGCGAGAGAAACGGCGGGGAAAGCGCGAGGGGGGCCTAACGGAATTCGTAATAGCGCGCGTTACAAAACGAACGGCGTCGTTGGGCGACAAGATGGTAACGGTATCGCTTTACTGTTCGTGGTAAAAAAAAAAGAGGTAACCATCGGGGGCAGCATCCGCGGTTAAAAGCCCGGATAGCTTCCCCTCGTAGGCTGGGTGGTCCCTTACGTCGCCAGCATTCGAAATCGATCCGTTCCGGACGTGTGTTTTCCCGCGACGCCTCCGGCAAGCTGCGAGAGAGCGTGTAACGTGGCCATTCCTGACGTTTCATTCGAATTACGTGCCGATCTGCTCGCAAGTGCTCGGTGTCATCCGCACAGAGCACTTATTTCGTTTTTCCGCGCGTCTCTTCCCTCCTCCCCNGACGAACGCCCTTTCAAAGTCCACGTTGGAAACGTAAAATGCGCTGGAAAAATTTTCGTACTTGTAACTATAATCGCACATAAGTGGAGAAATTATAGCCAGGAGAATTATTTTTTCAACGAATGTTATTGTGATGCTTCTCGCCTCATCAATTTCCCCCTACGTGTAACATTTTTGAAAAAAAAAAAATATGTCATATTGAGAAAATTAAAAAAATCTTTGGATTTTCTCATTTCTAATCGCGTCTCCGCGACGTAGAGTTAGGAACATAGGCCTAGAAAAAGGGGGTTAGTATTCTAGAGTGAATAGAAATTTTAGTTCGCACTTTTGGATGTGGAACTGCGAGTTCTTACATCGATCAGTAGTCAAGAGAAGTTTCGACTTTTAAGAGACGCGAAAGTCGCCTTCCTTATTCCGACTAGTTCTTTTTGATTTTACTTCGACTTCCTCGGAGGAAATATCGGCTTCGACAACGTTCTGTTACGTAGAAAGGATCTCTAGTCTCGACGCGTGAACGGCTCTATTATTCATAGCGAAAGATATATCGGGCGTTTTCACGGGTTTAAGAGAGTACCGATGTATGGTCTTCTTAGTAGTTTATTTCTTCACGCCTCATCCGGTATTTACAGCGATTCTGTTTATTCCTTCGTGCCGTGGGAAGAGAGAACATCGTGGGTCATTTTCAGTAGCTCGAATCTATCAGGGGTGCCCATAATGTCGCTTTTTGATACTTATACAAAATTTTATTTTATTGAACATTTAGTTATTTCAAAATTTCACAATAAGCACATTAAATATCAATAGATTTGATTAGTATGTAGGTTATATAATAATAAATCACGTCCACGAATAAAGTGGCAATGTTTATTAAATCTGGGAAAAACGATCTTACTTATAGGCGCCCCTAATAAATGCAGCCTTCACACAGAGAGAAGTTCCTCTAAAACAATCTTCATCATATGTCATTGGCTACTTTTAAAGCTACTATTACTAAATATTTCAATTCAGACTCTTTATGAGTTTTTTCCAATCGTTTTTTTGTACTTTTTATGTATTGCTATTATTATTGTAATTAAGATTTTCTCCGGCAAATAATGTGCAAAGTTTCATATCGAAGTGATGATTCCCGAAGAAATCAATAAAAATTATAGTCATTTTCGGCCTCAACTATATCTTCTTTTGGTTTTAACTTAAAAAATAGTGGTAACAATATGCATGAAAGTTGTTACCACTGACGGTATAGCAACATTTGTTAAAAAAACATGCTTTTCCTGACTATAATTCTTTCATCTATGCGATTATAGTTTCAAATACCAAAAATCCTGTTCTCATACTGAACAAAGAAATGTTCACGTTTGTGTGAATATTTACTAAGGAGTATTGGAGTAGTTTATTTAATATAATAGTTAGAATAGTTTATTTAATTTAAATTAAATAAATATCACTTGAATGTAGCACACTGAAAGAAAACAAGTGTTACCATTCGACTAATATTTACTCATTCGACTAATATTTACTCAATCCAATATTTAATAAAAGAAAACTATTCCAATACTCCTTAGCAAATATTTACTCGAACATAATTTTTTTTCAATGCAGTATACATCTCGGAGATGTGCGCGTTAGTATTCCGGAGTTCTATAAATCGCGACGCACATACACGCACACATAACACACATACACATCGCAGGCGGGCGTATATGGTTCCCGTCCATTCGAAAATCAATCTTGCCGTGATATTTATCGTTCGAGCTCTCGAGCCTAAGCTGTTGGCCAAGCAAGTAGCCTCTTCAGAACCTATTCAACAGCGACTATCTCCGTCCAACATCTCTACGTGTGCGTTTACGTGCAAAAGGGCTGACAGCTGAATCGTTTGACCCATTTCTTCCCTGCGTCGTTTCGCAATGCACCGCCAGCATAACAGCCTTTTGTGTCTCGTATTGCGGCGCGTGTCCCACTTGCCCGGTGCCAGAAATCGGCTGGACACGGTCACGCTTCCTTCCGTCCTTCTACCTCCAGGTGACACACGTGCGCCCACGTCGAAGGCTCCGCGGGAATCGAGATATTTCGAGCCCTCGCAAGAAAGGTCTTCCGTGGCGAACCGGCAGGTCACTAACTCTTTGAAGAATCTTTACGCAAGGTAATACGTGTGTATCGCGATCGCAAAGTGATCTCGAAAAATACTCTTGCGAAATGAAACACGAACGTGTGTCAATCTCAGCAAGATGAAATCTTTTTGGGACAGAATTTCCTGAGGCAACGCGCGAAGTGGTCAGGAGTTGACTCGAGCTAAGCCGAATATTATTTATTTTGGATGTACACTAAGAAATACAAAGCGTTAGATATTTATGACTGTGATATAATAATTTGTAACTGTATAATCGCATAAATTAAAGAACTATAGTCAGGGAGATCATTTTTCCAAGTGATAATACTGAAGGAAAAGTGCTGCTGTTCAAATAATATTTACTCGATCCAAGTAAAATGGTTGCTACAAAACTCTTTGGCAAATATTTACTAGAAGTGGAAATATAATTGAAATATAATCGACTATATACAATATGATATTTTCTTCGTGTAAATAGACATTTACTTATATTTACTTATATGTATTAAAACAATTCCAACAAATATTAAATTCGTAATGTTGAATATCGAGAAAAATCGAAATTTAAAGCCACTGGGTTTCTTCAATGGAAAAAGGATATAAATCTAGTAAATACGCTCTTAAATTTAAAGCCATTTTACACTTACATTCAGTAACTCATTTATAAATTAAGGCATCGTTTCGTTCAAGCAAGTATTTGCTACAAGTTAGTAAAGTATCTTCAAATCGACCAAAATATTCCTTCAATTACCGAACGAAAACACAGTTGGAGCCGTGAATGACTGTAATTTTAGCGAGATTTCTTCCGATGCAAGATTTCGACGTGGAAGATTGATTCGCCGCGTGTGTCGTAAGTTCGGAGAAATATTCGGAGCGCTCTTAAACATTGTCAAATCTTATTATCCCCCCACAGTAGAGATATTCGCGCTGATAACCGCAATCGTTTCTTATCTTATCGGTCTCTCTTTCATCGGTGGCACACCTGACACTCTGCTTGCGCAGTTTGTTATTATTTATTTATCGCCGGACAGAAATAACTCTGGCTTGTGTAACGCGTTAGAATATTCGCCTCTCCAATTACACGGATTATTAATCGCTGTCGGGCGGCGCTGCAACGTGCCCACGAACAGTGCCCACGTTTCCTCGATGTCTCGTTGATTAAAAACGCGGCGCAAGATATTAAAGAGGTCTTAATCCAAGATTAACACACACACACACACACACACACGGCGCAACAAGGTGATGGTACGTCCGTTAAGTAGCGATCGTCCGCGCGCAAAGCCTGCACGCCTACGCGTTCGTCGAAGGTGCGAAACTAACGAGGGAAGGTTGTATTTCTTGACGCGTCTAGCCTGCTTAGATTGGATTACGTTGGATTGTATAGCGTTACGGCGAGACAGCACACGAGGATCCTCTCTCTCTCTCTCTCTCTCTCGTGTACGCCCGCATTCGTCCGCGTGTTTAGGCGAGTTAACACGTCGCCACGGGGCAACGAGGATTCTCCATTACACACAGGGGGTCCAGGAATTCTCGTAACCTGTCGGCGTCGTGTTAATATTTGCGCGTTAGTATATACATATATATATATGAACGTTTATTGGGGCACACGATTACGTAACTCTGCAAATAATCTCGTGAGTAACGGCCGGCACATCGCGCTCCCTTTCGGTATTCCCCCGGCGGTGCGCCTTGGTAACATTGGAACACTCACCGGCTCGTCCATAATTTCCGTTCGATTTGCTCTCGCACCGGGGAATCTGATTCGCGCGTCGGGAAGAAAAGAACGAGATTCGAGGTTTACGTGGCCGTAAACTTCCTTCCCGTGGCCCTCCCGCAGTCAGACACTTTCTCCTTCCCTCCTTGCTTCGGTCAGCCTGCAAAAATAGACGATCTTTTCGCAAGGGCGAACCTCGGAGGTACCGTGGCCGCTCTAAAATCTCCGACGAGCGAAATCAACTAATCACCCGGCGGATTAAAATATCCGTTATTTCGACCGATTTACGAGCGTTCGTGTTCGATCAAGCTGGTAACAGGTGGAAAGCCCCGACCGCTTCTGTACTCTTTCACCGTCCGATACGTTACCCATGTAGGAATTGTAGTTCGGCCAGTACTGGAGTCTGGCAAAGTACCAATTTTAGTATTGAATTTTTTCAACCCAATGTCATAAATAAAGCAGCGGGAGATGTCACTGACATGAATAGCTCAGTGATAAGAGCTTGGCAAGCGGAAGATCCGGTTCCATCCGAGTCTGCCTCGCTCCGGTGTCTTTCATTTCATATGACGTTAAAAATGAACATCCGCAGATGCAAAAATTAGCACCCCTGACCGAATATTCTTAATATTCTTCCGCTCCTTTCATAGTTGTTATGTTGATGGTAATAATAACACTGGCCAACAAACTTTGTGTCATGAATTGTATCCTTTTTGAATTCTAATCTTTTCTATTTACGTTTACGTGTTGAAACAGAAGATGGTAATAAAGGAATGATTTAGCTGTAGTTCTCTCAAGAAATGTGGACGTCTCTTAATTCGTGCTGTTAATTTCGACTATCCGCATATTCGAGTCACTCAATAACTGAGTATACGGCTAACTTAAAACTTGTTATTGTCCGTTATTGTTAGAAAAATCAGTAATTTTTTAATGTCTGAAATTAGCCATTTTACTCTGTTACTGAAAGATTCGGGTATTCGGGTAATCGACAATATTACTTTTAACGATCCCGAAATAAAGAATTTTACCCGACGAAAGAATATAAATAATCTCCATCTTTCTATAGGAAATTAAAATATATATTCTCATTTATAAACTCTTACAGGACTGCTATACGTACCATTTCAAGGTAAATAATTAGCTTTAAAAAAAATAATTTTTAAGATATTAATCTTAAAATCATCCTTTCTCCACGTCACAAAAGCTTATCGGCCAAATATCAAATTCTTTTTTGATTGTTGTTTACTGTATGAAAATTAGAGATCAATTTTGATTTTAATTGCTATATCCATGATCAACACTATCAAATTAACTCAAATTGATGGTTTAAATCCGGGATACAATTTTTGTATTGACCAGTGTAATCATTATTGGGGATCGGTATTGTCCCGATATTGGAAATAAAAAATGTTCGCAATACTGGGAATCGGTAGCTACAATAATGTATTTCGAGTCTTAACCTAGTGCTATCATTCTAGGCTGTTCCATCGGTATGAAATCGATGTTGACATCTAGTATCGTTCACTGAAGATCGGTTTTCGCCAGCAGTCATTTCTTATTTGAGTATCCTCGGTCTAAGTGTACGTAATTAAGGCATGCCGCGAGAGCATCCGTCGTATAGATGAAGTATCGGCGCGCCCATAAAGGTTCTGCGACGAGCATAAATCATTCTCGCTTCAGCTAATTATTCCATACGTGTAGGTGGTGCGACGAACCACACCTCGAAGACGCGTTCTTAAGAATTGTGACTCGAGTCATTATGAATACGTCTCTCCACCGAGTCACTCAGGCCGCTCCACTCAGTCCGGTGTATACAGAAGCGGAGGGAGGGGGGGAAAGAGAATGAATCAGGCGAGAAACTCGCGGGAGAGAAAGAGAGCGAAGTGTGCAAGAGAGCAGGGACGAGAGCGAGACGGAGATCGTCCGTGCAGAAGGAGGGGAGAAAAGTTGACGAGATTTTGTCTTTCGAGTCTTTTTTCTTCCCTCTTACGGCGCAAGCCCGTGGCTATTTCTGACTTTGCTCTTTCTCGCTCTCTCCTGTCGTTTCGCACACACATTTGCATATACAGATCGGTTCCTACAAAGCGTCCGACGCACCATTTCCCGGCAAGGTGTTCAGCCCCTTCGTTTCTTCGCGTATGCGTCCGATCGGATGTGTATTTCTGAGAAATTAATATAATAATTATACGTAAGATTCGCGAATAAGAGGATCTAAATGTGTAAAATTTTTTATCTGCTTTTTCCATATATTCGTGTTAAAATTAAAATTTTAAGTACACATTCCTTTCTTTTTACGCATTTAATACTGTGTATTGTACGATACACTGTAAAACGTGTTAAATTGCACGTTTAAATGTGCAAATTAATTTTTTTACGCGGAAACTTTTACACGAGAGATCAAATTACGCACATAAATAATATGTAATTTGTATATCATCATATATGCAATCTTATACACATAAGTGTGTATTTATTATACATTTAAATCTGCAATGATATCTCAAAAGTCTTCTGCAATATCGAAATATCTCTTATATTGCTACGATATATCTTTTTACTGACAGAAATACGAGAGCCATATAACGTTGAATGGTAATCCAGGTGAAAGTTTATACGAGCAAAATGTACTCGAGCGCGCCTCGTGATGAAGGATATTGGTAAACAAAGTATCCGGGTGAAAATCGCATGTGATTCAGTCTGAATCGTCCTGTACACAATGCACACGCGGAGCTACCGAAATATGGCTCGCATGTGAATATAAACGCCGATCGACTCTCTTTTATGCATGCCAACCGAGAAAAAGACAAAGAGCTCGGCTGTCGGGCCCCGACACATTCTCCTACCTTCTTCCATTCGTCTCCCTTTCTTTCTCTCTCGTTGCTCCCTTCTCCTATGGATATATTCCACGAAGACTCGCATGCTAACCCCGACGTCGTTGGAATCTTAATTACGTTACAGTCCATTCATGGCAGCTGATGCCTCGACGTCACGGTGTCTGTCTAGTCGTCGCATATCGGCCGACTTCTCTCGAACGAGAGCGAAGTGAATTTTTCGAAATCCACCTAGGACGTCCAAGAGCACCGGATTTGAGAAGAAATAACGATCTCGTTAGGAAAACCGTGGCCAATAACGATCGAACGTATCATCCGTAGAGACACAACTGACAAATTGCAAGAGCGAACCAACGAACAGACGTGTATTAGATTCCTTTTCTTCCTCTGCCGCATTGTAAAACGCAACGAGATTTCATTCCTCCAGACTGTATTTCCCGTGGGCTTCCCATCGCCGCAGCGCGTTTATACTGACTGTCAACCACAAATTATCAGCGTTCCTCGATTCTTCCGGAGAAGATTGGCAAATATCCGCTTTCCCGTGCAGCACGATGAATCCGATCCGCCTTTGTCTGAATTTCACTGAAAGGCGCGTTGCAGACTGCCCGGATTACGTTCTCCTTTTCCAAGCAAAGCCCTGTCAAACGAGGATTCCCTCGTTCGTGTATACGGCAACGTATATACATCGTGATCCTTCGAGACGTTGCCGCCCCGATATCCGATTAAACGTCACTTGTCGTTAAAAAGGGCTTTGGATGCTCCGCTCCCTGTCCGGACAGGTCTACATCATGTCTCGAAACAAGAACGTAGATAGCTTCCATGATTCGGTCTTCTCTTACACGCGAACCAATCGGTCTCATCCTTCGAATATATATTATTTATCAAGTGGGTCTCCTCGACATTCCTGCCATTAACTCACCATTAACGTATTCGTGCGCGACGTAATTTTCTCGTGAAAAATCTCTCTTTGTCAGGAACGTTTTCAGGAAAATTTGATCAGCGAAAGACAACGCGACCCCACGGACGCGGATGAAAATAGAAACGGAGCAGCGAGGAATAAGCGCGTTCCGCGCGCAGAATGTGCAGAAACAAATTGTTTTTTTCGCGTCCGTTCCTCGATCGTTTCTTGCGTGGTGATTTTCTTCAATTATTTTCCAACCCTATTCATACATCGAGGAGAAAAAATATCCGAAAAAGAAAAGAATATCTATTCTGTCGGTATACTGACGACATATTTATTTAAATCGAAATTGTTTTAATTTCAATAGAATAAACAACTACTTTTATGGAAAATTTATGGATTTAGGGAAATATACGCTGAATAATGTGCTATCATTCGAATAATATTTATTTGATTCAAGTAAAATGGTTACTCCAATATTCCTTGAAAAATATTTACTAGAAGTACAAATATACTACTATATATTATATTTTCAGAAAATATTTATTGGACAGAAAAATCTAAATTAAAAAAAAAACTACTAGATTTCTTCAATAGAAAAGAAGTGTTGCATAATTCTAGCAAATACTCTCTTAAATTTAGAACTAGTAACTATTTTACACTTACATTCAGTAATTCATTTATAAATTAAGATATTACTACTTCGAGTAAAAATTCAAATAAATATTCACTACAAGCTACTAAAATGTACTTAAATTGGACAAAAATATTACTTGATTTAAGAAGTTGATAAACGCGTTATTACGTTACTTATTTGACTCTAGTATTTTTTTCTATGTGTATTGTTTCAATCGAAACAGATTTTTCTCAGTATATAAATATATATATCGGTATAAGTGAATATGTTAATAACGAAAAACTTACTGAATAAATATTTTTCATTTCTTAGATTTTCCCTTCTCGACGGGCGATAATAAATTTCGATGACTGACACATACATAACACACGCGCGCGTACGTAACTACAATACTGATGCTATTGCTGAAACGAACGAGTCCCGATTCTCAGGAACGCCAGTGATTCTCGTCGAAGTTTCGCGTCTTGCACATTTTTGCCGGCGCATTTTCGCAACGCGCGCGTAGGTGTGCGCATGTGTAAATACGTGCACGCGCTCCTGCGAACTCCTCCCCCGCCCCTCAGCAAATCCGGGATAACGGTTCGCGAAATGTCAGGGATTTAAATGGAATTGAATGAAGAGTCAAATGGTTTTCCGCGTGTCTGTTCCTCGGGAGATAAAGCCATATCGCGGATTTGCCTCTGGTCGGTTGCATCCCGCCACAGATGCGTAAGTGCTCTCCGTGCGTCTTCCACGAATGTTTGCTGCCTTCGCTCTTGAAGGGCAATATGGGCCGATTTGCGGATTTCATCATTGACGATTCGGTCTCTCGACTTTACGAGCCGGGGACGGCACGTCACCTGAAACGGTTTCAATCCGTATTGCGTATTGATCGAGTCTCATCGGCTCACATTATTCCGGTGATGATGGCTTAATTGGAATTTCATTTTTTTCCCCTTCCCTCCTGCTAGCGCTCTCGCGCAGCAAAGTAGCACGAAGTATACGTTTATCTCGGGAAGTAACGAGCAAATCATGTTTTCGGATATTATGCATTTAAATAGGGTACAAACAGGATGCACTTATGTCGACGTAGCTTCCGAAAATTAAATTGATGTCATTTGCAAGGTAAATGGCTGACACGTGCGGACAGATGACGATATAAGCGAATTATTAAAATGGCGCAAATCAAATTTTAAGGCGCGATAAATCTAAATGAAATACAGCTGCAGCGTGTCTATATTTTAACGGAGATCTCATACGTGTGTACATGCGTCGGGTGTCCCTTTTCCAAGCAAACGAATACATATGCGCGGGCGAAGTGTGACGATACAAACAAATTATTCGCGACTTTACAGCGAGATCCCCACGGGATGTCAACGGGATTTAACGTACGCGCGAGTTTAATATCGCCGCCGTAATTCGATGCTGTGATATCATTTTTATGACGACAAACATCCGTACGTGGGAGGGACTATTATATTAAACTCATTTAATTAATTGCATGCATGCGCAACCGGGGAACGAGAGACGTGTAATGCCGGGGACTTATGCAAAGGCATTTGACACGATTCGAGTATGACAAAGTGGACGGTCAGCATGAAATGATTGTTTAAACACAATTAACTGCGCAACTACGAAGCTGCAATTTCAAATTAACCGCTCGAGACTCGATCGTAAAGCGAACGGTGATCGTTCCGCCTTTTTTCCTCTCCTTTTTTCGCTGCCTTCTAATAACATTATCAATCGAGCAACTTCTTTCGCTCTTTTTGTGCCTCATTAACAGCCATAATTTATTGCTCGGCCGCCCATTCGGTCCTGTGCGCCGTTCGAAAGCGATTGGATTAAGCCCCATAAGGTTAAAGAGCCTCGTTTCGGGCTCGTTTACCGTCCATAAGTGGCTCCCTTCTGCTAATCTCGATTCTGAGTCATCGCTAACGCAATCGCCGTTTTCGCTGACGGCGCGCCGATGAGGAGAAATTACACGCTCATCGTGGTGTACAATTAACCGGTCTTAATTAAGGCGCGGTTAATCGTGATCGATGACGAGCCACTTATTCCCCGTCCACTCGATATTTTGTACGCGTCTTCAACCGTTGCTTCCGTCTTGCTTTCTCACATGTTCTACACGACAGACCAGGGTTGGCCTGTAGATTTTAACGTTACGTTTACACGGATGATTACATAGATATCGTCTACATGATTTATTCAGACTTTTTCACGCGGTTAATGCAAACTATGTAAAATATTGTAAATTACACACAGCACAAGGCGAAGGGAAAGGATAAATTATTAGTCTCATTTAGTTTAAACTATAAAATAGTTTACGTATCCGATTTCGGTATTAATTATGGAGATATTTGATATTAGAAGCTAAAAATTTGGATACATACGCATGTAACACAGAAATTTGGTCGTTTAAATTCACTCGCGGGCTTTTAAACGGGAAAAGGGTAATTTTTGTTAGTGATTATAATATATGCACAATACTTATTTTTCTTTTTTATCGGTGCGAAATGAAGTTTACCAAATCTATTGTTGATTTTTGCATGACATCGTGAAATATTAAAATTTTTTAATTATGTTCAAGCCGAATAATTTCATCCGTTTTTAATACATCATATCAAGCTAAATAAGATATAATCCATTTTACGTATATTTAAAATATTTGTATAATACTATTGCAAGATGTATATGCTGTTAATATACAATCATTATTATCATTCAGATTTACCTGTGAGCTTTCAACAGAAGCAAAATATAAAAGTGAGACTTACGAAATTTAAGGAGACGATGAACCATTCCATAATTATTTATTTTAAAAAGGAAGATTACTTATTGTCTATATAGATGATATATTATGCATAGTTTACACGTAGACGTAGACTATCGTATTTTACGTACAAACATCCAAACTCTACGTCAGACCAATCTTCGTCAGACTATTCCCTCGAAGTGTTTTGCGGTTCAATCGGTCGAGAGTAAAACTACTTTTTGTGCGAGTTCCACAAAAAGTAATTCTTGGAAACCTTTTGGAAGAATGGAAATTGGGTGAAATTTTCTCAGTCAAATCGAGTGAAATTTTCTCACCGGTCGAGCCGTCGTCAAGCAAAGCTGATACACAGAGCGTCCAGATTTTCCGCGCTTTCGTTTATGCAAGGATCTTTTGGTCAACCGCATGGTTTACGCGTTGCCGGATCATGCGTAGCTTTACGCGGATGACGGAGTAGAGGGGATCTTCGTGGTCGCGAAAAGCTCCTTCGGAAAAGGTTAAACGCACTGTCGCGGCTCCCGAAGCGAACACACACCTTCACCTTCGGTTCTTTGCACTTTTAGCGGCCGCATATGGCAGCCGCCGCTCTCGATGCCTACTCGAAAGCACTTTTATCGCGATGCAAGGTGCACCGGTTGCACGGCGTTTTATCGTCTCGCGCTCGTATCCGCCGCGCGGAAAGTCACGCACACCAACCCAGTACCGACCCGAGAATTTCTCCGATTCCAAGCCGCGGATCTCAAAATGATGCATCCTCCACGAGTGCGCTGACCTTTATTTGCCGAGAGAAATAATTCGAAATTCAGGAAGTTGCACTCATTCTTACGCATACGATGCGAAACAAAAGTTCCGAGTCATAGACATTCTTCGACGCACTTGAACTGTCTTGAAGATCACCGGTGACCTGCACTGTGACTTTGCCGCGTCTCCTTAACCCTTTTAGTGCCGAACGACGATATATCGTTGCGTTTTATATTGATGTCATTCGTATGATTTTCAACAAATATTGAAATACAATTGGCGTTACCTGATTCTTTCTTTATTTCGTAATATGCTGCTTTTCGCATTTTGTAAATATCATTTTTAGTTTGGTTTTTATGAGCTTTTTCCCAAACCTTAGCAAATTCGTCGGCAAATTGGCTCGGTATTCTTCGCATAGGTACGATACTTTTCCTCGGCACTAAAAGGGTTAATTTACGCGTAAAACACGATTAATTGCAAATTAAGTATTTCAGTCGATTAGGAACAGACAAAATCTAGTCAGCGAATATATGCGTCAGGAAATGCGTGTATTCGCTGTAACTTGGTTACGGGGTTGTCTTAATTGTTTTATCCGAGCTTTAATTGAACTTGGGGCACGTTGTGCACGGTAAAAATTTTATGTTAAAAACGATCCGCCGAAATTTTCGTATTGCTTTAACACGGGAAATATATTAAAAAGTACACAAATATACGTTAAATTAACATATCTACCTCACGTCTTACTTTTCACGTCTTACTTTTTGCCTATTTTATATAATTTTATGGAGGATATTGTGAAGGATATTAAAAGATACTTAATACATACACCTTGTTAAAATAACACAAAAATTTGAGTGGATCATTTGCAACACAGAATTTTTTACCATATACGTACATGGTGTGTTTTCTATAGAAGTCACTATGACAGTCAACGTGTTAATTGAAGGTTTCCTTAAGTTAAACGCAAAACATGACTGATCACATCCAGCAATTGAATATTTGCATACAGAATTAAACATTGCAGTCCATAGGTCGTCGGGAGCTAAAAAATCCCCTGAAGAATACATGCATCAGGAAATGTGTATTCACTGTAACTTTAGTTATAGGGAGGGGGGTATAATTTTAATTATTTCCGAATTATATCATTCGAGCTGTAGCTGAGCTTTGGAACGTTCCATGGAAATCGCCGCGACAGTCAACGTCTTAATTGGAGGTCTCATCGAGATAGCGTCCTGATGCGCTTCTCCGCATATTCGAGGACGTTAATGAAAGTCAGATCTTTTCAGAACGCATCCGTATTTTCGAAATGGAAACGGAGACTGCTCAGAAAAGCGAGTTTACCGTGCCAAAGGCTTGCTTTGCTTGCGACGCAGGCCGGCCCTGGGCACTTCACGCTCTCTTGTGTCGATACGATTTTACGACTTGGCGACAACATTCCTTACCTACGTAGTAGTTCTCACTTCTTTCTTCACTCTTCTTTTTTTCTTACAACTTCCGCGTGACACCATTCGGAGGGCTCACAGGAACGACCCGAAGTATGCCTCGGAAACATCCGTCGAGACTCGGCGAGTTTACTCGTGGATTTCGCCAGGAGAAGCGAAATCCCACGCAAATGGAAATTACTTTCCATTCAGCGGAGTCGGTCCTCGAGCTTTATTCCGCGGTTTCCGGGATTCCCGGAAACGTTCGCTCGCTCACGCACGCGCGTATCCACGCGAAGGTGATTTAAAGTCTACCTTACAACGCCCTCGTGCGATCTCGGCATTTTAAATGCGGACACGTGTTTTATGCCGAAAACCAGTTTCCACGGCCGCGTCGCTGCGGCGATCTCGCGTACCCCACGGAGTTCCATTACTTCCCGTTGCAGTTGTACATCGGTTAATCATTTCCTCCATTCTTAGTACAGTGCCCTCTCCGTCGCGTACGCGTCGTGTACAACGGTGTGCGCAGCTACGTCGCAGATACTCTATTAATATCCTCTGATTTCAACGGATTTCTCGTCCTTCGCGAATCGCTACCGGAAATTCGATAATTTCTATGCGCATTCGAAATGCCGCCCGTAATGTCCTCCCTTTCTTCTCGAGATGTACTCGCGTGAGGATTTAAAAAGGTTTCGCTACGGGTGCGCAACGTGTACGCGCATATATTCCACCGGTGTCAACAATTGTCGCTCACAATGTAAAAATCAAATCGCTCTCTCTTGTAAATTCACGTATCTCTCGTGAAATCGCGATCCACGCTTTTCGTTGCAGAATTTTCACGGATGAGATACGCGGTATTAACCGCACTGAAAGAAAAAATGCTACGTTCAAGTAAATATTTGCTAAAGGATATTAGAGTAATTTGTTTAATTATGTTATTTTGAGTTAAGTAAATATTACTTGAGTGTAGCACACTGAAAGAAAAAAGTAATGCTACATTCAAGTAATATTTATTCAATACAAGGAAAATAAATATTCCGATATTCCTTAGCAAATACTTGAAAGTATGCAGTAAAAAATTTGGTGTTAAAAACGGTCCACTGTCATTTTTGGATCACCTTTAACGAGGTGAATATGTTAAAAAGGAATATATTAACAAGATGATTATATATTAATATGATTATATATTTTATGATTATATATTAATTTGACATATATATATATATATACGTTTTAATATATTTCTCCGCAAAATAACAAAAATGTTAGCGGATAATTTCTAACACATAATTTTATACTCCGTAGTACTTTTTTCATTCAGTTTTTAATGAAGTACCTACATTTTTTTTTACTCACTGGATTCGTGACGTCAACTATTAAGATCATTTGCCGAGATATCAAAAGTAACATAAAACAAGCACGACCCTCGCAGAAAATGTTTTGGGATCTAATTGGAATTCAATCCGATTTGACAAAATAATTATGAACTTTAGTTGGGAAATCTTCACAGATACTGGTTAGAAACGTCATGTTTCAAACGTACGATTCTAAATGGAATACAGAAACAAATCGTATTTAGTCACCCCCAGCGTTTTCCTACAAACTTTTCTTCTTGTCCATTTTATGCTACAATTGAGCGAAACTCGCAAAACACTTTAAACATTTACACTTTGCACATACACATACACACACCACGCCCATACTATTAAGCATAATAACACGAAAAATATAACCTCGTGAATCCTCCTAATCTGATATCCGGTCTGATATCAAACTGTCACTCGATTCCGGCAATAGAGTTCCGATAACAGGGTTCTGGGAACAGACTCGGATGACAGTCACACGCGACGCGGGCCGCAACGCGCGGGCAATCAGCGTCGCGGGAAAGAGGCTCCATCCCAAATTTAAGATAAAATTAGGATTCCCAATTGGTATCACAATGAGATAACATATTTCGGGACGACTTCGGCCGTTTCTAAATCGGATTTACGCTGTGTATAAAAAATGTAGGCAAATTTGTACGCGGGGAAACTGATTGTCGGACGCATTCTCCCTCCGGTCGAAAGTGTCGGTGGAGGCTGAGTTTCACAAAAAATTCCCGGACGAGATGCGCTTTCGGTTCGGGCAACTTTTTACTCGACCCCCTCCCCCCGTCTCGCTCTGGTCGCGCGGCCGGCAGGGCTTATCTAGCGTCTCGGTGTTGGTTGACACCGCGTTGGTATTGCCACACGGCCGCGTTATACGTGCTCTTTCGTTACTGCGGCTCAGTTCGCTCTCGCGCCTCGGCAGCGCGTAGGCTTCGCTCCCGGTGCTGCGCGCTCGCCGCCATGCCCTGACATTTTCCTCTCCGGCGGGCCGCCCAAAAGCACCACTGCTACTGACGATTGCGGCAGTCCGCGGGATTCCGCCGGTGCACCGTCGTTCGGCGCGAAACATGTGAGAGACATTCCGGAGTGTCGGTGGCCGCGGCGGGACGCGCGCGCGGACGCTTCTCGGTGAACGCGAAGAATGCGAAGTGCGATAACGGCGCGAGGAACGAGTGCTACCTGTGACGTGTTCCGGAGGGAGTGGGGGAGTCGTCGTGGTGTGTTCGTGCGGGCCTAATTTCAATTAATGATCTCCGTGCTTCCATCCGATTGAGTCGCCGTGACGAAAGGAAGGCTCGAGTGCGGAAGATAGCGCGAAGAAAGTGAGAGAGAGAGAAAGAAGACGACGTTACGACGAGGAGGAAAGGGGAAGAGAGAGGGGTAGAAGGACGACGCGCGACACACCGCGCCGGTGGATGCAATTTACGAGCACGGAGAATGCCAGCACCTGCAGCACGCGGTGAAATATCGACAGCCCTTCTCGTCGCGCGCGATATAATAAGAAGAGACGTCGGGAACGGCGAGAGGAGCTGCCCGCGAAGAGATGTTAATGGAGCCGGCTCTCTCGCGCTGGCGCGTCGTCGCTCCGAAATGCATTCTTTCGAGAGATCTCGCTGCAGTGCTCGGGAGACCGCGCGCCGACGCGGTTGATAAGCTTCATCTCGTACGCGCGAAGTACGATCGTCAATCAAGCGGGCTGTTCATCCTTAACGCGCGTCTCGGCTATAGTTATAATTAAACTCTCGGCCGAGGTTGCGCGCGCGACGCCGCGTTGGAGAGAGAGAGAGAGAGTGCGTCGAGGCCGAGGAAACCCGCCGCCTGGCCGCGCCGTCACGATAGTGAAAGTTAACCAAAAGTAAATCAGCTGTGATAAGTTACGTAATCGAATTATCTATGATAAACCTATCGCGCGGACACAACCGCGTGTAACATATATAACTATTTATCGGCGCGGAAGAAAGGGAAAGAGAGGGAGAAGGACGATCCCGGGTCGAGCAAGTCGATCCGTGAGAAGGAGACGCGGAAGGAGGATCTCCGAACCGATTTCACGGCGCAACGGAAAAGTCGCGTGCAGCGCGGGATCCCCGCGTTAAATTTCGCGGCCCGGGAGAGTCGCGATAACACTGCGGCTTCCGGCGGGAAAAAGAAAGACTTCGTCGGACGCGCGCCGAGCGAGTTAACGATAAGCTTCCCGACGAGGCTCGTCGGGAGGGGACGGAGGGGGGAAAAAAAACGAAAAACGTAGTGATCCGGGGGAAAATGGAGCTGGTGAAAAGCGGCGCTATCGAGATGCTGTCTCGCCGGAGTGTAGCGATAAAGGATTACAGTGCCGAGAACGGCGAGGATGGGGACGAGGAGCGATGCGACGAGAGCGATCGGACGTCCCTCAAGATCGACCTCTCGATGGCGGAGCAGTTCTACTATGAGGTTATCTCGTCGTTCGAACAGGAGGAGGTAGATAGCCCGACACGCCTCTATTAATTCATTACGCTTCCCGCCTTGCTCATCTCTCGCTCTCTTTTTCTCCTTATCTCTTTCTCTCTCTCTCTCTCTCTCTCTCTCTTTAACGGGATATCTAAGCGCCAAATTATTTATTTATTTTTTTGTAGTAGCGCCAATATTGTATAACACTTTTATACCTAAGGGGGCCTCCCCAGAGTCTAATTAAACTCTACTCTACTCTACTCTATCTTTCTTTCTCTCTCTAGTTCTCATTCGGTTTCACAATCGCGCCGCCGGCCTGAGAATAAATAAAACGGTCGGCGAGCAGGAAAAATTCGCGAAGAGGCGCGCGGCTGACGCATTATTTTCAAATCCAACTCGGTGCGCGCACCGAGAAAGGGGTGGAATCGTTGGGAAATCTCGCCGAGCGCGAGATCAATGTTGTTGAATTTTTAAAGCCGCGACATCCGGTTGTCTCCCTAACGACCGCAGCGTTTTTTGCATGTGCTCGATACACGAGTCATCGGTCAGTATCGCGAACACGGAGGTCGTGACGACGGTAGGAGCCGTGTGATCAAAGCAGTTGGTCCGTAAATTTATTTTCTTCGGAATTTCCTTTCGAATTTTAACGACATATTAACGAACGATTTGCACATATGTGAAATTGGAGGAAGATCGACCATCCGGAGATATCTGAAGTCAAAGTTAGCGCTACTTGCATCACGGATACGAAAACTGCTTCCGATATCATCGTTTTTAATTCTAGCGATGAAACTATTCTTATATATACTCTTATGTATACATATGTATACTTACACACGGGACAGTCCCAGTCGACGCATTATTTGTCTATTTATCTATTTATTTATTTATAAAAAGAACCCTCATTTAGAAAAAAAGATGCGTAGAAATCGAAATTACAATTGCAACATTGAATTATGTGATGCAATTTTGACACAATCAACGTAGGAAAAGGAGCATCGTGAAATTGCTCGGTTAACAATATAACACTGGTATTACTAATCGCTTAACCCTTTCAAGGCGGTTTTTTTTCCAGGATATATAAAAATATTCTTTTGGAAATTTTAGTCATTAGATATGTTAATATTCATTTTTATGTATAAAACAATGCCGACGAGAGTCAACATCGTTGTTAAACATGAATTTACATTAGAAAACTGAATGGCAAATACTATATTTTACCGCAAAAAAGACGCTCAGTCCTGAATTTAACCTTAATGGCACATATATGTATCAGGGGTCTCGAAGGGGTTAGAAATTACTAATTCTGAAGAGATGGGATCACACGTTTGTAATTATATTATACATCGGAGCGCGAGAAAACGATTGTTTCTCCACGAGTTCTTGCACAAACATTATACAGATTTGCTGAACGTTCTCTCGCGCTCTAGTGTGTGTTTCGACAAAGTTATACAGCACAAGTATCATGTTGCGAAACATTTAGCACAGATTTGTCGAGTCCCTTCGTGTTGTATTAACTTTTTCAGCGTCAGCCAAGAACCTTCGGAGAAGAAATATGACAGACGAGCACGTGCCTCGAACGTCTCTCGCGCCCTGTCGATTCGTCGTCGAACGCGAATTAAAGCGTCGCTTTAATCTCGCCGTTGCGGCAAACGTTTTAATAGTTTACGAGTGCGACGCCTCCTCTTATGGCGGGCGCACAGCCTCCGTGATAAGCTCGGACGGACCAGAGGGTTTTGGCAACGTTACAGAACGCCGTTTATTTTAGCTCGAGTCGGTACTTTATGCATATTTGTACGCGGCCCGGCTGTCTCGGGCGAAATGGAACTCGCAGTCACGCGTTGCGCGCGACGACGACGACGCCGATTGTGCGACCGTCCGATTCTACGCGACTATCAATTTTCCGCATCAAGTCGCCGGGCGTCTTCATCCGTCCACTTCTCTCCTATCTTCTCATCTCGTGCTTTCCGCATCTCCTCTTTGACCTACGATAACAATCCCCGAAACGATGTTAACGACCGCGCTTACTTTTCTTTCTTTTTCGTCGCATCTTCGCCTGCAGATTTCGTGAGTCCGCTTCGTAACGTCCTCCCGGCGCATAAATCGCATGCCTTTACATATACACGGAAAAATGCTCAGTTCCTGAATTCAACAACTGAGTGGGCAGCAGGAAATTCGATGATATGAAATGAAAGGTCGATGATAAGAAACGATAGGCGATTTCTTCGTTCGTCCGTTCGTGATTCGAACGTTCGCCTGAGAATCTCGAAACGTACCTCGAAACGCGAACGTGCTGCATCCATACGCTGAGAACCCACTTAGTTCTATCAAATCAACTAAATTCTTCTTTGGCTATGGGCGAGCAAATTTCTCGGTTGTAAGAAGCAAGGTTAAGTCCTCCGAACCTTTGGTTCGGTTCTTTGCGACTTCGGAAACTTCGGAGAATCGAACCTTCGGGTTGAGACAAGCAAACTTTGGTTGTTACCAACAAATTCGTTCGGCCATAGTGAAACAAGAATTCAATTGATTCAATCAAATGGGTTCTCAGTGTGGGTCTGCACGGATGCAACGTGTCTACGATTTCCAGCCTTGAATTAGAAAGTGGGAGCACTGAGTGCGGTTGTAACCGATCGTCGGTGTGAACGGTGACTCCGCGATTAATCGATTCGCGAGAGAGCGATGACTTGGAATGACTTAGAGAATGCCGATGCCCGTGGGCAAACCGAGTTTTAGCTGCTCGAAACGAGGAATCGATCATCGGGTGATCGAGTGGTCCCCGTCCGACTCGCGACAGCCTGCTGCTTTCCGATTCGCTCACGCGTACCTCTGCCGTGCGATCCGCTGGTCTTCTCTTTTCGACGAACGCGATTTCGCGATGTGTCGCGCGACACGTCGTGATTCACCGGCCGACGAACCGGTTGAAGGCTCCCAGCGCGTGGAACCCGACGGTTCCCGAATCTTCGCTGAGATTCTCAGGCGAACGTCCGAATCTCGAACAGATGAGGAGAAATGATAGTGCGAATGGGAATGATCCGTACGAACATTTAGCCGTGTTAAAACCCAGTTGAGGTAATTGAGAGCGCAATTGACTGAAGAGTAACCTCCTACAGGGATCTTTCTGTTGCTACAACTAAAGTTTCGTCTGGTCTACGCGCAGTGGAAAATTCAATTCTCAAAGCTCAACATTCGAAGCTCCTGTAATATCACAATTATGGATCGTCGTTATGTCGACCAATATTTCTTTATAACTTCTTATAAATTGCTTCTTATAATTTTTTTCTCTATAATTTCTTTGTAATGCGACAAACTGGCGGATTGAGGTCATACATATATGACACAGCAGTCGTCAAAGTGTTATCAGGGTGTTAATCAGGGATCCGGACCGAAATCGAAAACCGTGTGGAAACCGATATTTTTGTCGGACCGGCACCGTACAGAAATTTTATAAAGTCTACAGAACCGGAACTGAAATCGGAACCGTTACATTTTTTTTTTTTGGTTTGCTTCTGGTTTGATTTTTTTTTCGATTTACTATTTCGGTTCTTATTCTGTGATTTTAAACAATTGTTTTTTTTTTCGTTTCATAATAAAATTCTAGTTGTCATCTAGTTGTCAAAAAACAGAACATTGATTAGTTATCGCGACAAATAGAAAATAAATTCCAAACATACGATATTGAACAGGAGAGGATTGATAGAAGAAGTAATATATTACAATCTTTGGGTAAATAGAAAAACAATCATCCTGAATTCTACAAATTACTCTGACGGAACATGTTTATTCTGAGAAAGTCTGGAAAATATCGAGATATTATCTGAATATTCTTAGAATCTACATAATTTACATCTTCCGTTAAATAGGGGTTATAAATAACGAGGATAATATTATATATCCTAGAAAGTTAAGGGCAGAAGATAGAAATAGTGAAAAAATGCTATCTACGTCGAAGAAGTGATATTATTATTTTTTATAATATATTATTGTACAAACTATATATATATATATATATATATATATATATGTGTGTAAAATTTAATTATATATAATTAATTATTATGATTATATATTATATATATAATATATATACAATTTAAGTCAATAAAAATTTCAGTAAGGAAGTAAGTTTACAGAACCGGAACCGGAAGGAACCATAATTTAAACGGTTTACCGGTATTTTCATTGTCCGAAAAACCGAAACCGGAAGCTTTACTAAATATTTTAGCGAACCGGACTTTTCATTCGGTCCGGGTTCCTGGTTATAATCTTTCCCATTCCGAGTTCTCGCGCAACCCTCTCACACGACCGTCTGAAATATTGATATACGTCCAGATACGTTAAAAGCGCGTTGGAAAAAGAGAAAATCTCGCCGAGGATAAGCTCGGGTCCGAGTGTGCAAGCACACATCCCGCGATTATCGCTCTCGAAACCGTCCTTTCCCCCTTCTCTTTTTTCCTCACACGCACCTGCAATCTCGCAAGTCACTGCTTCTGATCACCGCGTGATCTGCATCGCTCGGCGGGACGAGCGTGGCGCGTTTCGCGAGAGGCGGACGCTCGCGCAGGCCGGCGAAGAGCTTAGATCCCAAGGCGAACCAGTTGCCCTGATAAAACGACGTAATAAATAATGCTAGCCGTAACGCGAGCGCCGCGAGGATCATCGTCTTAAATGTAAGGCGCGTTCGCTCTCGCGCGGCACGCCCACTAAATTGTCAATCGGCGTAGCATCAGCCGGAGCGCAGCCGAGACCGCGGCTGTAAAGCACGCTCGTTATTCGACCTATTAAATTATTTACCGTTCCCGCTCGGTCGGATGTACGAAACGCTCCCTTTATCCTTCCGTCCGTCGTGCAACCGGTCGCGACGGCCGCGCGACTGCAATGACGGACGGACGGACGAGATCGGCGCGAGTGCGTGGGACTTTAAATTAACGATATTGAGCCGGTCTCGTTGCCTGCACCCCCCCCCCCCAACTTCCTCTCCGCGAATTTGNCACTTGTACTTCCGCTCGATCGTCACGCTTTCCCCGAAGCTCTCGCCTCGCTTTGCTCTCATTCGTCCTTTGATCTCGCTCGCGTTGTTACGCGCGCAAAATACCGTCGAGTCGTTTATAACTCGAAGGCTATTGACCCTCGAATGCTAAGGTTGGGGTCGGATCCGACCCCACGCTCTGTTCCGTTTCATTTTTCATCCGATTAATGTGGGAAATGGATAAGCATAAAGTGAATAATAACATGAATTTTCTTTCTTTGTTTGTCTGTAGACGAAAAAGTACAATAAAGTTTACCGACTGACTTGAAATTATTGCAACGGAATATTTTGAAGAACGTTTCGAAGTTCAGAAAATCCACCTTGCCGCTATCAAATTTATTTCGATTTGGTCGTGGAAATCGGTGTTAAAATCTAAGGTCGGGAATTCTCCCGGAAGTCTCGTTCCCGGGCGGCTGGAGAGTCGCGGAGGACGATATTATCGTATTTTTCCGCGAACGTGGCGAGACTCCGTGAATTTAGATGTACCGGCGCTCTTTTCATTTTCACGATAGTTCCGTGAGTGCGAGAGTGAGCTTAGAATGCCCGCAATGATGTCTACTTGCCATGGAACGCGGCGTCGCGAGAGCCAGGGATTCCTCCCGAGTGTTTCCCCCGCACAAAACGACGAAAACGAATCCCAGACTCGGGAGGTATGAGATCGTTCGTCGTTCTATCGAAATACCGATACTCTGACGCTTTCTATCCCACCACGGTCGGACGCATATTTTTGCATAATTAGCATTCGTGATTTAACAATGTGGTTGAACGAAAGCGGAGGAGGAAAAGGGAAAGAGAAAGACTCGCCGTGACGTCGTTCAGCCTTGACGGAATGCGCTTACTCGACGAATGTGATGAACTCCTCTGTCGGGATCGTCGAAAGTAGAAGAAAAGAAAGTACTCGAAAAGTCACACAGTTGCATTAACACTTTAACCCATGAATGAGCGCGTGATCTTGCGTTGATGTAAGTGATTGTATGGAAGTCAATTTGACTTATATCTTAATTTATTTATATTTTATGCGTGAATAAAATGTTCATTCTTATTTGTAAGTTGTAAGTAATTAAAAATTGAGACATGTTCTAAGTATAAAATAATAATTTTTAAGCTTTAGAAATCCACATTTTTAGAAATATTTTTCGACATATTTGGCCAGCTTAGCTACATAAAATACTTACTTTGCAAATTACACAGTAAATACAGACATTTAAAATGATCAAATAAATTTTAATTATCATTATACTTTAATTTAAAATACATACACACAAAATATATGAATATCACTTAAATAATGTAATTTTGTAAAGCCAATAATAGCTCTGAATATGCATGCATTACATTATATACACGCACACATAACATTATCACATCAGTTTGTTATAAGTACATGTTTGTCTTTTTGTACGTTAATTTTTTACAAAAGATCGTTACAAGAATAACTAAGAATAAAGACAAATATTTTGATTATTTTTTATTCTTCATCACTCGTTTTCTTATTTCTGTGAATAAAATTTCTGAAAATGCCTGAGAGATTACAGCTTTCAGCAAAAGCAAGTCCGTAGTATTTATTATTTATATTAATTACAAATTACAATATAATTTATAAAAGTAACACGTACAGCACGAAACAAAAAAAAAACAGCACAAAGTTACGTATATGATCGCTTGCCTAGCGAGAGATGACTCATCGAATCGACGTCGATTCGACATAATTTCGGTTATTTCAACGTCGATTTGAAATCGATTCGATGTACATTTCTCGCTGCGAGCGGAGGTCAAAGTGACCTAAGGAATAAAACAACTGTTTACAGCCGGGATCGAGCGTTATTGACGCTACTTCACTAAATCCAAGAGTAAGTGGTGGAGGTGCTGAAAGCACCAGTATCGCAAGCAACAACGGAACGGAGAAACATTCGTTTGTCCATGGGCCTAGGTCAGCCCCCGCGCGTCCACTTACGGGTTAAACCCGGAAATGGGAGTATTCCCCGACATATCCGTTCCAGCTGGGTTTTCTTCGGTTTCTCACGCTCGGTAGATAAGAATTCCCAGACCCGGCTGAGAGAAGGAAGAAGTAAGAAGATGTGAGAACGTGTAGGAAGTTCTCGCGCGCGCGCGTAGAACGATAAAGAAACAAACCGAGGAGAAGATATATAAATTTATCCGCGAGCTTGGCGCCTCTTCTGCAACTCGAGTATTCGATCGCAGTCGAAAAACGCGCTAAGTGTACAATAAAAGGCGAAACACTCGACGGTGGGACGTGCCGGTGCGTCAGGAATGCGCGGGTCGATGCAATCGTGCAATCGCGCGCTGCCTTCGGTAAGCATTATCACGCACTCTCCTCGGCCGCCGATGCGCACACAGAGACAGATTGTGCGTCGACAATTTGTGCGTCGGGGCGCACCCATCGAGAGGGGCAGGGGAAAAGGGCGGGGACGGTTGTTGTCGAAGTGACTGCACGAGAACCTTTCACATGTGATTACATGACAAAAGTCACCAAGGCAGGCACGGCAGGCTCCTTTCGCGTGTACGAGACGAACGACTGTCGTGTGCATCGACGCTAATTTCGCGAGAGACGTAATATTGTATCATACGTTGGATTTCAAAACGGTTCGAACACCTTTTCTTCTTTATGCAGTTCGGAATGCAACTGATAGTCCAATGAGAGAATGTATTTTTCGAAAAGAAATGAATTCTTTTAGACTATTATTTGTGTTCCGAAATATGGATAAAACAAGTGCTCAAGCAAGTTTTGAAATGTATTGTACACTGATGGGAATTATAGGTATTGTCGGCATCAATTATTTTCCTTCACGTATTAATCACGAAATAATAATAGCAATGTGCATGTAACATCGTTATCACTGACATTATAGTGACAGAAAAAATAGTTTCCCTACATAGTGAAAAATTTGGTGTTATTCTAACGTGGGGAACATGTTTGAAAAATGCACGGATATAACGTTAAATTAACGCACTTGCCTCGTCCACATACATTAATTCAACATTAAATTTGCATACTTTTTAACACATATTTTTCTTGTACTTGTTTAACACATTACCTATGTTGACGCAAAATTTCACTGGATTATTTTTAACACGGAACTTTTTACCGCCATGACTATAATTCTCTTACTATGGCTTGCAGTTACGGTACTATAGTTGCAAACGCTAAATATTTTCTACCAACGTGCACCGGGTTTCAGAACGATTTAAATATCTTCTTCTATGCGGTTCGGGACAATGGATCAGCGGTCCGAGGAGAAAACTGATTTTCCGAAAACGAGTTCTCTCATCGGGCCATTGTTTGCGTTCCGAAATGTGTAAAACATGTTGAAACCGCGGTTGAAACTCGGCGTGTGCGGGAAAACGCTGGTGGGAAAACGCTTCCGAGGGAACAACGGCTGAGACATTGTTACGCGGGGAAAAAAATGCCGGTTGTATCAATCAGAATATAGGTCGGTGCCGTAATTGGAGTAAATCTTCTTGACTCAATGGCAATATTATTGAAAGCAACGCATCATGCATTGTTCCGATAACTCGAGTGTTAGTTCTGTTGAATCCAGAAGATTTATTCCAATTACGGCGCTCCGGGCCACACACATGCATGTCTCTCTCGGCGCAGCAACGTTTTTCCCCGCGCGTTTACCCGCGCGCGTCTCGCCGAGACCTCGTAATTAGATCCCGCGTCTCGGCCCCGTATTTTATTTGCGTTCATTATTATTATCATCATCATACGCGCGCGTGGCTGCGCGAGACATTCTAATCTCACAGAAGGCGCGTTCGCTATGCGAGGAACTTTCTTATTACGGATAAACATTCTGTTTCACTCGCTGCCGCGAAAACGATGTCCTCGTTTTTCGAATTTACGAGCAGAGATGACTTTACACGCCCGCCCGCCCACGCGGAAATGCGCGCTGCAACGAACGATCCTCCGCGGGACATTCCCCGCGCGAATGCGCGGGGGGAATGCAATTTAACGTCGGCAATCGCCCGCTAGTAATTATAATAATTAGCGCCGTCATCTTTCCGCGGCTGGCCGTTGGCTGGTCGCAGCTGCCGAGGGGGAGCCGCGTCGAAGTTCGGGCAAATCCGTCGTTGCTCTCTCGCGCGGCCTCTCTTCGCGACGCGGGCCCCCGCTCGAACGGTTCATGTAAAATTCATAATCGTGACTTATGCTCTCTTTCCGTTGCGCCGTGGATTTATGACGCCGCTAAATTTAGCGCGGCTTTCATCCGCCTTCGCCCTCGCACAATGCCGAGATCCGGAGGGTATCTATCGAACTCGCGCGCGCCCCGCCATTCTTCTCTCGTCTACGCGAGAACGCGAGCGTGATGTAACGAGCGTCCGCTCTCTTTCTTTTCTCTTCTCTTTTTTATCTTCCTCTCCCCCTCTCGTCTCGTTCTCTTCACAATATCCAATTATTTAACAGCGACGACGGCGCGACTTCAAGCAGCCCGGCACGCATTTCATCGACGCGTCCTCCTCTCCCGTCCGTCTCTCTCTTTCTCTTTCTCTCTCTCCCCCCCTCTTCCTCCCTCTTCAGCGAGACGGCAGCTACGAAAGGCGAAACGGCCGCTCGGCCATCGTCCGGGAGAATAAATTATTCATTGTTTACGAACGAGTCAAGCGGAATAACCGAGTGGGGTAGAGGGTGAGAAATACGACTGCGCGCGGAAGCGGAGGGGTGAAGGTTACCCGTGACTTCTCACCCGGTGGTCGTTAAAACCGGGAGCGGGAATGACGATTGTTGGGAGGCCGATGTCGCGAGCTGCGTCCTCGCGCGGACGGAGGAGCTGCTGCGACGCAGTGTTCCTCGCGGGATCAATGAAACGGTGAATTACACGAATCGGCCGGCTGTTGTAGCTTTTATTTTCACTTAAGCAAGACGAATGGATTAGATGGCAATTGCAGGCGCGATGACCTCCCGCGGTGCAACATTCACAGCACGGAAGTCCGTGCCGTCGGGACGCCTCGAACGATAATCCCCCGGCATTTCCGGCGACGGGTTTTCTTTATTATATTCGCGAACGTCCCAACGTTATTTCGTCACGACTTCTGTCGCGACGTCCGCCGCGAACGGAGCTGCGAATTTTTCTCATGTCGAGTCGCGACCTTGGTTCCGAGTGAGCCCGAGAGTTCTGGGTATTAATAGAGAAGCGGCATTGAATTCGATACAAGGCCTCGCCATCTTCTTCCTACGTGATGCTGAGAGCAAGCGAGGAAGTGGGAATGGGAAAATGAGTTACGAGGTTTCGGCTACGAGAGGTCAACCGTAATAAGCGGTCTAAGTGAGAATATTCTCCCCATGATTTGCAGCGGTTTATTGTAACTCGGCACGTCAAATAGGATTTTTTTCAGTCGTGATATATTAAAATTATAATAAAAACGGTGTATGTCAAGTCAAAGTCAGGAGTAAATTTATACTGTTACAGTTGAGATCTTTTTGAACCTATGCTTTTACCTCGCTATCTTATCTCCCACTGTATTGTACACGAAGAAAAAAACGTTCAATCTTATTACCGTGACAATGAACTGAATGCGTTTTGGTCGAAGGGAACGGAATTTCTGATTCTAAGAACCGGATTCCATTCGTAAGAACTAGAAATCCTGTTCTCAGCGAAGACGCGCGTTTCGTTCGTTTGAGAAATACGAAAAGAATGGAGTGATCGTGTCGGGGTTACGTAACATAACATTTTTCGCCATTACGCTATCGATGATGCTTATCAAGTTCCATCAACGTTTGAGGCCCCTTGACCCGACCGGTCTTTCTCTCCGTGCCGAATTTCAGCTTTTGAGAACCGGAATTCCGACTCGGGAGGTACGCGCACGCAGCGAACGAAGTTCACCTCCGTAATAAGAAAAAGTACCGCGGCGACTGCCGGCAAAGATCGATCGTTCTAGAAATAATACGGAAACGAAGAGCATCGTCTGATTATATGGAGGCGATCAGGAGGAGGCGAGGAACTCTGCCGGAAGTAGCGCGCCGCCGCCTCGCGAGACGCGGCTCGAAGACAGACTGCAGATCTGCAAGGGTAATCGCCCGTCGTGGGACGAGACGAATGTACTCTTAAATTGCCAAACACTCGTCCGATGAGAAATGGAAGCATCGCCCGAGTGTCGTTTAAAGGTGGAGGGGAAGAATTCAGCCGCTTTAATCGATTTTCACCGAAGAACGCCGCCCATAAATCACCCGGAACTCATTTTTCCGAACGCCGCCGCCACCGCCGCCGTCTCGGCTCACGGCGGGTCGCGTTTCGCTCGCAAACAGATGGACGTTCGCAAACAAACCGGCCGTAATATAACATTTGCATATAGATTATAATATACATGACCGATTATGGCATTATCCGTGCGCACATAAATTTCCGCCGATCTTCCATTTCTATGAAAATTGTACCCGCGCGATCGGCGCGACTCCCGCGACCCGGGCATTTTTCTCGTCCCGCGCCAAATATGCGCAAGCCAAGTGGAAATGCGTCTCGTCGGCCTGAATCGAAAGCAAGCAAATGGCATTTTCCAACCCGTTACTGAATCCTTGCTGGCGGATTGTTCGCCGAAATATGGAATCTGTTATGTGGCCATTGCGTGTTAAATATGACAGAGTAGATGGCGTCGTCTATTCTGAAACGTAAAGCTAGCTGCTATACGCCCGTCACGGGCGTTTTTACAATGAGGCGGCGAGTTGAAAGTGAGTGTACGTTACTCCGTGAAAATCTGGAAAAAAAAAGAAGCAAAAGCGAACGTCGCATCACTGCCTGGTAAACCAGTTGTGATATTTCATCCCGTAACTGTAATTTCTTTTGCTTAACCATCGGTTAACTTATTTATCCAGGCATTACTTAGCCACTGGAAGAAGTGAGCGTTGCATCACTTATTAGTGATGTTTGGACACAAATTTATCGCTTCATTGGCCGGACACCCACGAGGTTTCATTTCTACTTGGGAAATGCCCAACGCTCTCCGGAATTCTCCAAGTTCTCTCCTCTCGTCACCTTGCGAGCAGATTTTCAAAATCAATTCCGCAGCTACTGATCAAACTTAATCGTACACACTGGGGCCATTACGGATACCGGTCGGCTTGTGTTTTCATCGCGTTTCTCTTAATATCTTCGACAAAATAAAATATTCAGATGAAAAAGAAACATTTGCGATCCCTTTACATAAATCTATTCTACAATCATTCAAAGTACGTCCACTTTTCACAGACTTTTATTAGCACTTTTACAAACTCTGAGTAAGCGAGAACACAAGTAACCCCAATATGGCGGATTAAGTTGCCGAAAAGATGTGTGGCACGGATTTGGGTTAAAAATAGTCCGCTAGTTGGTCGCAAGTCGTCGGACTAAGGAGCGGAAGCGAAAAGTTCCGCCAATGAGAACGACGGGTAATATGTCGCGGCAAATGAGCAGTGGGATAAAAGGTGGCTGGTGAAGGGCAAGGGAGGGAAGACTGAGATAAAAGGAAGACTGCGAGGGAGGAAGGAAGAGAGGAAGCGATGCGACCTTATAAACTTTAAGAGCCGACGCGATCGCCTTGTTCCGCGACTCCGTCGCATAAAAGTGTCTCCTTTATTACCACGTCGCAATTAATTCCGACCCTAAATGGACGCCGGATGGCGCAGAGCCCGGCAGGGTGTCGTCGGGTTGGCTCGACGAGACGTCACCCGCGAGTCACTCGCCGACGCTTCGCCGCAATTTCCGTCTTTACAGCGCGCCGATAAGCTGTTCGTCTCGCGCGACAATAAAGAAAAACCAGCAGGACAGAGCGGTCGAAATGCGGCGAGAGAGTGGACCCCGACTCTCAGCGAGGTCCTCTCCAGAGATCCCACGGAATCTTTCGACCGGAACCTGTCCCTTTCGCGCGGAATTAAGTAAAAATGAGACGTCGGAGAGGCACAGAAGCCGTCCCGCGTAAATTTCTCATGATTTTCCCGGATGCAGCATAGATTCCGCTCGGGATGCCCGAAGTTTCCTTCAAAATAGATTGTTCCATTATGACACCAACTGGGAAATCCATTCTTATTTCAGACACGGGATGGAGAGTCCTAGATATAAAAAGAAACGGAAAAAGCACAATTGAATTCAATATATCGGAAGTTCGCCATTTTCCCTGCATGGCGATACTCGCGGCAAACGAGTGAGAAAGCGAGAGAAGAAAGATGAGTAAGGAAGGAAGGTTAGGTTGCAAGGGAGTAATCTGAATAATTAGTATAAGTATACTCTCCCCATAATTTATAGCTACTCATTATAATAACCCGGCATATCAGAAGAAGATTTTATCGAAGCGTGATGTACCAAGAGTACAAAATATAACTTTTACCGATGCAGCATTCGCTCATAGTCGTAGTCAGCAAGAAAATGCCGCCTGGGTCATGCGATTCAGACAGCCGATCAAAACTGACTTTCTCCATTGCACTTCTCAATTTATATTTAAGAATCTAATAGGTCAAAGCCTCTTTTCTGCAATGCTGATTGGCTATGCGTTGCGGCTTGTTTCGTGCGACCGCCAGAGCCGAATGATGGGTTGAATATCAGATTAAAAAATTAATAAACATGGTTATATTTTTAATGTCGCCATGCTTAATAGCGCGCACGTGGCGTGCACGTGTATTTGTAAGATGTAAGACTTATATTATGTGTAGCGTTTCGTATATTCGGTTTAATCGTGGTGTAAAACTGAAAGAAAGAAAGGAAAACGTTGAGGACGACTAAATAAGTGAATTTATGTGATATTTTAGACTGATATTTTAGATTTTCGCGGTATTGATAAGTACTTAATTCAGCTCCCGAGTTAACGCTGCGTCCTCTGTGGATTGATTTCCGGCGTTTCGTGAAGATCTCAGATTCCTTTTTTCAGGGTAAGCAATGAAACTGTCGTTCATTAAGGATTTGTTCGTCCCCCACTTAGAATCGTACGTTTGAAACATCACACTTCTGGCCGGAATCTCCGTAGATTTTTTTAAAATCTGTAATTATTTTGGAAAATCGGACTGGATCCCAATTAGATCCCAAGAAATTATCCCCGCGAGGTATTGTTGCGAAGATACGGGAATACGGAGGTGGCGGTCCGACACGAAATTTCTGAAACCGTCTGTATCGCACTGGCTCCTCGCGATAGCGGCCCATTATCAATATCTCCGTGCAATTTGCGGCGTTACGAGCCCGCCCGTCCAAAGTGCTCGGAGACAAATTGAAAGCGTTAAAAACAGCTTTAGCCGGGGTCACGAAAAGTGAGACGGGAAAGTCGCCGGGACGTCTGACGCAATTAGAAGCTTAATTATCCTTAGTATTATTCTGGAAGATGTATTGTATAATTAGTCGTAACAACGTGCTCGCGTTTCATACACTCGTAAAGCCGAGCTCCGGCTGCTCCGCTGAAAAATTGCGAGAGCAAGGGGACATCATGGTGTAGTATCCGAGAAGTTGAACATTTCTCTGCTAATTCCAAAGCCCTCGTTGATGTGTCTCGAATTCGGGATAATCGCCACTTTCAATTAACAATCCAGTCGAGGCCTCAGCAGAATACTTGACTTATCAGTTCGTCAAGACGTTTTACGCCTTTAAGTCTTGGTCTTAATCTTGAGAATAATATTCGTGATTTTGACGCTGAAGTGTAACATTACAGGCTCCTCAGGCCTACATCACGAGGATAAAATTGTAAAAATCCTGACAAATTTTTGGTATTTTCTTTTCGGTCTTTTATCAATTACTAAATTTGTCACGAATTTTTATTTATTATCTTTGTAGACTGGTTGCCGCCGGGAAACCAGTTATCTCAGGCTGGTGATAACACATGGACCTGATTTTTCTAACAGAGGAATATAAGCGAGGTGTAACATCTTCCACGGAACGTGGAAGAAAGAGTACGAAAGAAAACTCACGTAGATCTCGTAGGCCTAACATGTTACTGTCAGGGTTAAATAAATAATAGCAATACGCATGTAACATCATTATCACTGACATTATAGTAATAGAAAAATGGTTTCCCTGCATAGTGAAAAATTTCGTGTTACTTTAACATGGGGAACATGTTAAAAAATGCACCAATATAATGTGTTAAATTAACACATTTACCTCGTCCACATATGTTAATTCAACGTTACATTTGCATACTTTTTAACACACATTTTTTTTGTACTTGTTCAACACATCCCCTATGTTAACACAAAATTTCAATGGATTATTTATAGCACAGAATTTTTTTACATAGCGCACGATTGCGACGGCCCGAAGTCCCAAACTAAAAAGCCATTCTACTTATGATTAATTGCAAATCGTTATGTAATAAAACAAGCAGAGCGAACTAAAAGAAGCGATAATTTAGTCAGAGATTCAGAACGTGGAACATTACATCTTAAAATAACAAGTCAGCCATTCCGCCGAGGCTCTTGATTTAGCTTCGATCCGCTCACAGAACAGCCGAGCGAGTCTCCGCTTCTCGGAGTATCGCTGAGATCAACGGCGTTGCGTCACGCAAAGATCGTATTATGCAAAGTGATAAAGTTTCGTACTATGCGGTGGTGGCGCAAAATCCCGCGAGCGCGTCGACGGCGGTAGAGGGGGGGGGGGGGGCTGTTTATTATTTCGCTGCATGAATTATCGGCGCAATTTTGCCCAAAGCGATAAGGCTCGGTACCGGAGCGTGTCATCGCGGCGGGGGGTGACCGGCGAAATGATCGTTATTTATCGCGGTGACGACGGAGTCTCATCGGACGCGCCCCGATCAATTCGCCGCGGGAGAGAGAATTTTCCCCGACGGCGCGCGTGTCCCGACGAGAGCAAAAGCAAGAGTAAAGACGGAGAGAGAGAGAGAGAGAGAGAAAGAAGAGGAGGAAGGCGGACGTCCGTCTTTATCGCCGCCTCGCGTTCGGAATCGCGACGCCGGCGAAATGGAGAGCGTTTCAATATCTCCGGGAGAGAAAATATCGCGCGTTTTATTGGGCCGCGCGGATTCTCCGAGGCGCCGCCACGGGCGCCCTGGAAAATCTATCGCTGATACTTTCGCCGCCGCGCGACGAAATATCAACATTGTCATCGTATCTGATACCCGTCGTCGCCGCGGTGCAATGACCCTCCCTGTCGAATGTGGAGCGTGGTTGAAACCTGTTAGGACAGCCGTTCTCGGGATACATACGGTGTCGGTATCGACAGTCGCCTACCGTAAATAGCGGCCGCCGTTTAATTCCGCGGCGGAAAGGGCGCCGAATTTTTGCCCCCCGGGCCGCTCCCTACCGCCGCGACACCACCGTCGCATTCGCCCGGAAGACACTTTCTTGCGATCTCTAATTGGCATCCGGTCCGATCTCCCCAAATAATTACGAATTCTAGGCCGGGAAATTTCCGCGGATTTCCGGAAGTAGAAGTTTAACGGAACGCGTTATTTTACAGCCGTTGGAACGTTTTCCGCGTTGAGATTGGATTATTCCTCGAGATTTAAAAGAACGATCCAATCTCGGCTTGGAACACTCGCAACTGTTGCAAAATCAACGGTCCGCTTGATTGTGGCCGGTCTTTCAAACGTGCGATTCTGAGTGGGAAATATAAGCAGATTCTGTCCAGTTATCCCCGACGTTGTCCTCGATATTCCTTCTTTTGCACGACGATCGAACGAAATATATGAAACACTTTAAGTATTTACATTTCACAAGTACACACACACACACGCGCTACGTTAAACGTATTGACAATAAAAATGTGACTCCGATTATTAAACCTGCTAACCCTGATATTCGGTCAAGCTGCCACTCGATCCTGGCAGCAGAGTTTCGGTAACAGAGTTCTGGGAACGAAGTCTGCTGACAGTCACACACGGCACGAAGCGAGCCGCAGCCAATCAGCATTGCAAAAAAGAGGCTTCATCCCATCTTTAGGGATAAGACTAGAAAGAGACGTGCGTGTCACGCATGCGCTGTTTAACTGACTACTGTTACACCGAAAAAGTCTCAACTCGCGAATAGGCGCTAATCGAGAAAAAATAATATATCGGTTACCGCGACCGGAAACATCGTCGTCTGAATATTCAGTTGTAATAAAACCCGATTAAGATAACCGAGAGCAGAATCGAGGAAAACCGAGTTTACCTATTTTTTTCCCAGACAACAGAAAAATCAGTCACACTAATGAAATTGTTTTTTTTTTTCTTTTTTCGTGCAACACATATATTAACTTTCTTATGTTATACCTCAACAGAGAAGTTGACTCTTCGTATATAACGACGTGCCAACGTAGTTACGTGTCAAAGAGATGATAACCTCCTCAACGTACAAACCGTCAAAACCGTGTAACCTCTACGATGGCGATCGAAATAAGCAAGTCGCAACAATTAAACCTCTCACATGTCTTTTTCTTGTGATCCCCAATTAGTATCGTAATGAAGTAACCTACGTTGAGACAATTTCGGATGTTCTAATCGGGATCTGTGCTGTGTATGATAAAATCTGGGAAAGATTTATATGCAGGCGATAGTTTGCGATTCCGTGATTTTTCGAGCCACCTGGTGACACCGAAGAGATCGAGATAAAATAGGAGGGAGGGGGGGAGGGGGCGGAGTGGAGAGAGAAAGAGAGAGACAAGTTCCGTGGGAATGACGGTCGCTGCTGCGTACGAGCGGTATCATTCGTAGTCGTGACGAGCGGCTTTATCGGAGCCGCGATATCTCGAATGACGATAAACGGCGTGTTCGAGGCTCGCATAGCCCGAAGGCGGTAATACCCGTTCCCGATCGTCGACGAAGAGGACGAAGTCGCGCCAGATGCGAATCGCGAAGGTAGTAGGCGCGCGTCTGCAGGACTACTAATTATCAGGCGTACTCACGGTGATGAAGTGGCATTTGTAGTAATTTATGTGAGAGTTAGGCGGCGTGTCATGTATACCCTCCGTGACACGGAGATACGGTTGAGGACGCATAGAAGTCAGAATGATTAACGCGAGACGAGTAATATTCATCCCCTCGGCGTCACCCGTCAGGCTACGCGAAGACGCTCGAAGCTGGGTGTACATCGAGCGAAGACCGAGTGCAAACTGTCGTCGTTACAATTTGGAAATAAAGTCGTGGGTAGAAAAAGTCGGGGCACTTTTTCCACGAATCTCACAGCGCATCTCGCATCTTCTTATTCGGTTGGAAAATGCATCTCCTGAGAGAATAGCTGAGAAACAATTTCTCCCATTGGGCTTGGAATGCGTTTCGAAACTGTCCGAGAGAAGTGTCAGGCGATAGTTCGCGATTCCGCGATTTTTCGAGCCGCCTGGTGACGAAATTGTGAAATCAATGTTTTGGAATAGGTCGGTTTGTTCATTTAGATGGCTCATCTAGAATCTCTCATTTAGAAGGTTCGTGCGCGTTTAGACGCGAATGTACACACTCATATCACGCATATCGCTGCTCGTTCGTTATTCATTCGTCTTTTTCTTCAAGTTTCTTTTCTTCGACGGTCCGGAAATCCTTGTGGCAATCTCGACTTTATTCGCAGTGAGTCTGAAGAGCTGGCCAGAATGTCACCCATATCATCCCCTCGAATTCCGTAGCCAGGATATCTCCCCTCTTCTGGCACTTTTCCTTTCCTTTATTTTTCTTCCCACAACAAGTCACGGCACATCATATATTTACCTCGTTATTAATAACCGAGATATTCTTCTGGCTTTCTCTTTTCTATAACCGTCATTGTTTCCTTGTTTTTCTTTCATCTACGAAGCACCTCCTCATTCGTTACATGATCCATCCAAGAAATGCGTCCGCTTATAACACTAACGTTCGAATGCTTCTAGTATCTTCACCTCTGCTTGTTTAAGTACCCGAGTTTCGATGTCACACACTAGTGTTGAAAAGAGACAATATACACAGTCACGCACAGTGTGACAACCACCTTAATAATATCCGTCGAATAATACGCCGACACGGCGGTGTAATATATATGCGCACGTATCGGCCGAGGGTGAGAGACAAAAAATACCGTTAAACCAGCGTCGGGCTTAAAATGACAAAACGATCATCGATAATAGCGGCAGCGATAATTGGTAACCGGGCGCAGTCGTTAATTTAATATTTCCGCGATCCTCGAGAATGCGGCGGAAACAATACGTTGCCTCATCTCCGCCCGCCTAATTAGCGGCTCGTCGAGCATATCTACTGCCGCGCCGATATGTTTTGGTTATCGAATCGCGCGACCGTTTAATTAACGCCGGGCAGGGCCGTATTAGCTTCTTTCTCCACCCTGACATTCGCATGCGAACCGTAATGGCGAGGCGAGCCACCAGGCAACGGTGGTCGCTCGCTCGGAGAGCTGGTCGGAGAGAAAGAGAGAGAGGGGAGATTATGCGGAGAGACCGCTGTGCTAAGGGTCTCAGATTTCAAATGGCCTTTCAACTCGCGTTACACGGGGTCTAAGTAGTCCAGCCGGCCGGTTTATACACAGGCTCGGACGAACGCGCCATCGTGTGAGTTTGTTCCAACAGGGCCTCGTTTGTACCCCGCGTAATTGACCACCGGCTTTATCGGCCGCGTCTATCTCGCGGCTGTTTTTCAAGGAGCCGCGAATTCGGTTCCCCGAGCTCGCGAAATTAAGATCGCTGAATCGCCGCGCGATCGGTTTATGAGACAAGGAAAGGGGGGAGGGAGTCGGCGAGATCGGCCGCCATTGGTAGCGGGATTATCATTTTCGCGGTTGCAGACGAGATAGGAGGTTAATAACGACGTCACACGGTGGTTTAATGAAAAGCTTATGCGTGCAGGAAGGAACGTGGAAACTTGAAACATCGTCTGTACGTTCGGCCCCGCGATACAGTTTGCCTCCTCGATTCAGTTCGGCCCCTTAATGCGATCGTGTGATTTGTATTCATGCTCGCGTCCTTGGATATGATAAGTGATCTTTAATCTAAATTAAGAATGGATATTCTCATGTAGAGACAAGAATATAATTTTCTTCGGAGACTTTTCTTTGATCGAATTGACGTTGATGCAATTATATTACTTGAACTCAATTCGAGACTGAGAATCTTCCAAGGGAATTATAATATTCTTGCTAATATATAAGAAAATCTATTTTTGATTTGAGACTAACTTTGTGTTTCTCTATGTAGCCTTTTGCTCTGAGCATTAAATTGTAATGCAATTTCTAGCGAGAAACGTTTCCAACGTTACTAATTGTAATTCCTAAGATTCAAGCGTTATTACAATTTTTGACAGTGCGGTGAACGCCTTTGTGTTAGAAATTGCACGATTTGATTGCTTAAAGTTCGCTTATATTTATTGTCCCGGGCTGAAGCAACATAAAGGTTGAGGTAACACCGTGACGCGGTGTTAAAAGTGCGACGACAACGCGCGGGTATCCCGGATAATGGATAAAGAGTTAATTATACCGCTCGTGTGCTCAATTTCCGCTGCGTCATCGTCGCTCGGCCGTGACGCCTCCGAAAGCGAGTATCAACAGGGACGAATTTCGCCGCTCGATTCAGACCTCTCGCGGATTCTTCGCCCTCATTCATCATGTTCGCCTGCCGAAGAGAGTCGGGATGGAACGAGAGGACGAGGAACGCGACGAGTACCTTTGACGGCTAGAAAAGTTTTCGTTGTAGACACAGACGGCCTGAACATCCCTCCGATCCAAACACTTGGAAGGTTTACGATCGTCCCCTCACCTTCGCCTCTCTCGAGTGCTCGATCAATCCATTATCGCGAAGCGTATCGCAATAACAAACGGACAGTGTGAGGATTTATTAATACGAGATATTAGAATTGGACACGAATAAAAACAAAAAGATAGGTCTAAAATCGTTCGCTCCATTAGCGAATTATTCGTAGAAAACGCTGACTAATCCCGAGTGAAAATTTTGGCTCTTTGTTGAACCTTTGATTCTATAACATAGTAGAGGAGTTAAGATAGCAGAATAGGTTCTATTTCATTTCTAATCATATAATTTATTCCTGCTTTTATTCTGGTAATGTCTTAAATCGCCGTTTCTATCGTTTTAGCGTCAAAATAGATTGTTTAAGACAGCATTAGAATTAAATCTGTAGAATTAATGTTCAAGAGAAAAGACAATAAGTGTCAGTATCGTCAAAGTACACCAGACAAATTATATGTATTAATTATTTTCGGCCTCGACCACACCCTTTCTTAGTTTAATCTCAAAAATAATCATAACAAAATGCATGCAAAATTATCATCACCAACACTACAGCAAAACTTACTAGAAAAACGGTTCTCCTCACTATAATTCTTTTACTATAGTGTGTGTAATTATGATATTATAATTACAAATACCAAACCTATTTTTCTTTCAGTGTAGGTTTTTATTAGTCTATTAATTGAGAAGATTAATTGAGAAGAATATTAAAAAATTTATTTGTGCGATATAAGGTTTATTTCTGTGAAATAAATCTATATATTTCAATAAATAAATTTTTAAGTATTTTTTTTTCAGTACAGGCCATCCAAGTGGGTGCAAACTGTCCTTAAGAAGACCCAAGTAGCATCAAAACTTCGACTCGGGATTCGAAATAATCTCGATTTTCTAATGCGAATGTAATTAACTCATTTTCATCCGAAACGAATATATCCGTTGATTTCGTTGGATTCGAACGAAAGCAGATAATTGCAATTTCTTACTGAAGATGCGGCATATCGTAAAAATCATCCATTCTCTCACCCGTTTTATTCCTACGGTCGATCTGAAGAAATATTCAATGAAATCGCCATCTTGGTTAATGACGTCAAAAACGAGAAAACATATATCCAGAATTCTTGCGGAATACGTTGAAATAAAAGGATACGTCCACGAAATGATACTTGCGATTGATTGTGCGCATATACGCAATATATTCCGAAAACTCTCCTTTTACTTTAATAATCAATAAATATACGTAAGCGTAATAAAATCATAAGAAAAAAACAAAAAGATAAAATGAAAGATTGCACGTCATATTAATTTTACAGTTATTTATTAATTATTAGTTGTTAATTATTAGTAGCAGAAACGTCAAATTTCCGAAATATTTTGCAAATGTGCACAATCGATCGCAAGTGTCATTTTTATGGACGTGTCCTTTTGTTTCAACGTATTGGCTTGACGCGAAATCCGTCCCATTTTTTCATCAAAATACACACGGAACATTTATTTACTTTAAAATACAAACCAATCAATCAAGTATGCGCCGTTTTGTCCGATTACCTGCTATCTCTCCGGCAGCTGCGCGATTCCACGCTGGAAATTCGAGGATTTCCGAGCGGATCCTCGCAGTTCACGATATTAATCGTGATTAAAAAACGGAACGAATGTTTGCGGTCGACCCGATATTTCGTAAGAATATTTCGCATGCGTTTTCTCGCTTCTGACGTCATCAAGCAAAGACGACGAGGAGCCGAGAGCCATACCGCGAATTTCCGCCCGATCACAGCCGCGTAAGCAGATCGCGGTGTTGCGCAAACGCGAGAAATACTCGTCGCCTCGCAAATCGCGCGATCCGAAGAGCGCGAAACTTTCGCAAGACGTGCGGCAACAAACATTCCCGCCCTATTCTCGGCAACAACGCGCATTTTTACGAGGGAAAGCGCAAAATGCATCGGGCTGGCGGAGGAGAACTCTCGAACTCCGGGACTCTTCTTCGACGCTTTCGCGTACGAGGGAAGCGCCGAAATATATTTTCCGACTGCTCCGGTGGAAATGTCACAAATCTCTTTCAGTCAACCGTAAAGCGGACCGTATTACCATAAATAGGCGGCGAAGCATCCCGGCGTGAATGCACGAGTCGTCGGTAGTTCGGTCACGTAACTCCGGGCGAGGTTTCTCCCGGTAACGCGAGGAGATACGCTTCAAAGCGGGCAGCAAGCTTCCAGGGCGGCCGAGGGGGAGGGAAAAGGAGGGGGATGAGGGAAGGGGATTAATTACGGCCCCCTTAATTTCCGTCGCGTCGCGCGCGCGCGCGGAAAGGATGAGAAGCGCGCGTATCAACGGCGCGAATTTCGCCGTGCTCGATTTGGGTTCGCCGATCCTTCGGTGTCCCATTCATCATACTTGTCCGAAGGCTGAAGGGAGCCGGGAGAGAACAAACGACGCGGAGCAACAACGGCTACGAAGGGCTGAACTTTAGAGAGGGTCGGGGGAAGCAGGGCCGTCTTAACTTGAGCCACCGACCGACCTACCGGCCGAATCGGAACCGCCTCGCGTCAAAGCCGGATTTAATGAAAAGCAAATATGCTGAAGCGCGCGCCCAGCCTGTAATTATTTATGAGTCCGTCAATAAGTCAACGTCGCAGCGCCGGCTGACGTCGGTTAGCGTGGAATTTCGCGCGTCTCCGCGCACCGCGATCGGGAAAGTTCCGATTATTAACGGAGGACTGAACTGGAACCCGGGGGAATTACCCGATTATTGAGCGAGGCACCGGGTGTTCTGCGTTGACGCTTTGCGATGCGAATCGTTTCCGACTTCTCGGCCCGGCCCGTACAAATTTATCCTCTCGACGATGTCCTGCAGCTTTTGCATTTATTTCGGTATATTTCTGTATTTAAATAGTCATTTTCACGCTTACTCGCTTACAGAGAAATATTCGATTTATGTTGAGCATGTTATATATTAATCATGAGCGCGAATAAAAGATTGATTGGCAGAGTCGAGTGAAATGAAGCGACGTTGAGGTAGACTCGGCGTACACGAAGGAAGATCATTCGGAGGTACGGCAAATTTCATGCTGTCGTAACGAGTAAATCAATATACAGGATGTGCCTTAAGTACCGACCGATATTTTAGGTGTCATTTTACGAAGGGACCAACGCATTTTCATGGGGATTTCTCTTTATAAAAACGACCTGAGAAATTAGCTCCTAAAATATCGGGCATCACTTGAAAATAACCATCCTGTATATTCATTTATTCGCCACGACGGCGTAAATTTGCCTCGAAGTGACTCTTCCCCGTGCACGGTCGCAGAGGGTTTCATTATTCAACTTCTTACGTAAACGGTCATTTTTATTATCATTTTAATTACCGTTCTCTCGAAATTACAATCATCGGTGAGAAACCGAAGGAAGATGCAGCGAAGACAGTGAAAGCGGCCCTGGCGGGGGGGAGGGAAAGGCTGTTCGTGGCTGAGGGGAACGGGGGCAGGATTTTAATGGGGCAACGGGGCTGTCTTCAATGGGAAAATTGTGCCGGAAGTCTCCGCTGGAACCGGCCGCTAAATCGCAGGGGTTAAAGGCCCATTAAGTGCGGGCGCAATCTCGCCCTGCGCTATAGCGCGTTTTACGAGAGGCGGTCCACTGGAGTGCCGAGGGCATTGCGTCGCATTAATGCGTGTCACGCAACGTCGTGCCGAACGAGAGAGAGAGAGAGAGAGAGGGCGCGTGGTATTTCGCGATTTTTGCGAACCGTTCGCGACGGCAGAAATAGACGACGTTTGTGTCGGGATAAATCCCCGTCGACCGGCGAATCTCACTTTCCGAAAGCGAGAAACCCGGAAATCCGAGATCGCGCGAGAAATTTTACCCGCGTCGACCGCGCGCCGGCCGCGGCTTTGCCGACCGGCTCGCTCGGAAGTGCAGTTTCGTGTTGCGCGATGGCTTCTTTTCAAGTGTGGGAAAGTTATTTAGTCGCCGGTGTATTTTTGACATTGATCGGCCCGAGTAATCGGGCTACTCCAGAGACGAGTAACCGTATCGAAGTCGCGCGGGACGCGACATATTTTTTTCCTTTTTTTTCTCTCTCTTTTTATTTCGCGCACTCGCACGTCAGCGCTCTTGCGTTCGCACGGTTTACGATATGAGCAATATAAGCCCGGCGTGTTGCGAGAGACGCGATAAATGCGTGCGCGCCCGACACGACAGTTTTACATTGCGTTTCGCCGATTATAATGCGCGTCATAAAAGTGCAATAAATACGTTTACAAAAGTATTACGATCGGCTCGTGAATATTCATCGCGAAATTGGAGATTAAAACACGCGCGACTTGAATTCCCCGTGCGGCAAACACGCGCGCGAGATTCAACGATATCGCGCCGCTCTGAAATGCACGCGCGGAAGTAGTTTCGTTCGCGAGTCTCGAATTTGTACATTTTGCGCGTCGCGCGCGGAATTTCATTCGACGCCGCAAAATCGCGACCGCCCTTCCGCCCCTCCGCTCGCGTATGCGAGTGTGTAACTTCACGCGCTCGGGTGTGTAAAATCGTGTTATCATTTTTTACGCGTTTGCACGCGCGTTACCACTATGACTTTACGCGTATAAGTGTGCGAAGGTTACATACTTGAATTTGCAGCGTGTACGCGGTGTAATTTTTAAATAATACGGATGACACGTAAAAGCTTTGTGATATTTAGTCAGTTAAAGAGAACAGAAGCCAATCCTCCTATTCTTTATATATTATTAGGTGAGCAAACAAGTTCTGAGCTTTGGATTTCATACAACCGAGGCAACAATTTTAATTTTACTTATCTTCCCGCCCTTTTTGCGGTTTCAAGGCGTTGACATTTCGCCTTCTAAAATGCCATGCGGTTTGGCGTTTGATGCACACAACCTCAAAAATCAGCAGTTCACGATGACAATAACAAAAGAGCATATTCGATTTTCCATCCTACTTCGCGGTTTCATCTGAAGAAAAATGCTGCTGAAGCCGCTGAAATGATTTGTGCTGCATATGTAGAGAACGCTGTAAGTCATGGGCTACGTGTAAAAGATGGTATCAAAAATGTCGCCAAGGAGATTTCAGTCTTGAAAATGAACCGCGTGTTGGAGGACCGCGAAAGATCGAAACGGACGAATTGCAAGCATTGCTGGATATAAACTCAGCGCGAACTGAAAAGGAGCTTGCAGAACAGCTTGGTGTTACGCGGCGAACCACTTCTGTACGTTTACATACAATGGGAAAGGTTCAGAGGGAAGGCAGAGATGGGTTCCGCATAAACTCTCCGAAGACAACAAAAGTCGACGGCGTGACACCGCGATCATTTTGCTTTCAAAGTTCCAGAAAACAGATTTTCCGCACAAAATCATTACAGGCGATGAAAAGTGGATTCCTCATGATAACCCTAAGGTTGACCCTGGTCAACCTTCGATATCGACGCCGAAGCCCGATATCCACGCCAGGAAGGTTTCGCTCTGCGTCTGGTGGGATTGGAAAGGTGTGTTGTATTGCGAGTTGCTACAACCGGTTGAAACAATCACGGCAGACCGCTACCGACAACAATTGACCAATTTGAGCGATGCATTAGAAGAAAAGAGGCCATTTACTGGCCAAGGAAGTCGTAAAGTGATCCCGCTTCATGGCAATGCCCGACCACATATTGCGAAAGCGACTTCCTTGTACACGGCGTATTGCCCAGACCTGACGCCTTCCGAATACTACCTATTCCGGTCGCTGCAGCATCACTTGGCTGATACACATTTCGTGAGATTCGAAGAGATACGAAAATGCATTGATAACTTTATCGCTTCGAAGCGGTGAGCTTCTATCGTCAAGGAATTCGCAACAAGCTACCCGAAAGATGGCGAAAGGTCATTGATGCAAACGGGGAATATTTCGCTGATTAATATTTTTCCGTTTGTTTTCGAGTAAAGATTGAATTTTGCAAAGAGAAGCTTAGAACTTGTTCGCCCGTCTAACATTTCTGTTATTTAAAAATTACACCGCCTCTTTTCTTCAAATGACGCGTAGAAACGCGTGAAAAGTGACCGCGATGATTTTACACACACACGAATGCGCAGAATTACACACTCGCGTGTTTGCTGCGGCATTCGTGGCCTCTGAATTCATTTATTTCCTTCCTTTTGCGACGGTGGGGGACACGAAAGGAAGGAATTCTCCCCAACGAACCAAGCCGGATGATCCCGCGCGCGTTTAATTCGCGCCGTAACGCGCGCCATTCGTTCCCGAGTTGCAGACGCGCCTTTGCCGCGAATTTATGCGCGCGCATTATGCGTAAACGCATCGCACACGACGCGGCGAAATGACCGGCGGTCACAAAGTTCCGACAGGCGTGCGAAATGCGAGCATACGCGCGCGCGAGATCCTTAATAAAACGCTTCATAATGCCTCGCCTGCCAATCTCCTTACGCCCGCAATTGCATGTTTTGCATAATGCCCGCCGCTCTTTTACTTCTCGCTCAGCACCGGCAGGAGCGCAGAGTGGGCGGTATTCATTTTATCCCGCCATTACGCCCGTCTTATAGCGGATACTGTGCGAATACAACAGTTCCTGCGCGCGGAATCTCACGCGCATCACCGCGAGCGAGCGTCTCCGGCTTATTCGGTAAATTACTTATGTGACGCGTCTCTTTCGATTTTTCTTTTTACGCTCTCCTCTCGTCTTATTCCATCCTCAACAAGTGTCATAGTATCATAAATATTATTAGTACACCGTCGACGAGGCTTCAGAGACGAAAAACAAGATGGCACGTCGGTTCTGGTGTTTCCCCTCTGTTAGAATTGAAATTGGACTTACTTCGCTCTTAGCTTCTACCGTGTTGCGGAATCAGAGGTTTAACACGGAGTCGAAATGTCGACTGTAAGAATCGCGAGACGCGGCGGTCCTTCCTCGTTATCTTCGCGCGGACACCCCGAGCGACTTCTTTCGAGGACCGTTACAGACCGAGTTCCGTGCCTTCCCTGCGAAACCGTCTCCGCTCTACCGTCGCGCCGGTGATATTTCTGCCGCGCGCTTGCCACGTAATCAAGGGACGTGCACGCGCGCACCCGTGCGTATCCTCGTGACCCGGTTGAGCGACAAGTTACGACGCGGCCGCAAAACTCATTTGCACCGAATCTTTAATTAAACCGGTCGGGTAACGCGGTCGATTGTCGCTCGCGGGCCGCTGCACGTGCGATTATTGCCTCCCACAACTAGAACGCGAAACACGCGTCTCCGGCGAAGCCACGGACACGGTATTCACCGCGAGTCATCGGCGTTCCGCGATCAATCCGCTTCGCGGAACCGTGGACGTCCACAGTCCTCGGGACTGGAAGTGGATCTGCGAACGTGTCGTCGGCTGGAACGTGCCGTTTCGTTCCTCGCGCGCCCTCCGAAAAAGAAACGCTGTTGTGTCCGTAGAATTTTAACTGGGCGCGCGTAATTGAAGTGAATCCTTTCGATTCAATGGCAGTACTATTGAATCGTTTTCAGTGAGAGCTACCTTGCCTGTCGCAACCAGCGGGTTTTATGCGGACCGAAGTATCTCTTTCGCTCTATCGGAACTTTGTAACAACATTAATGAATGGACTTCGATGGATAACGAGTGCCCATTGTTTTCTCCCGCGACTAAATCCACTCCGCCGCTCCGCTAGATTTGCGAAAAGTTATCCTCCCCTTCTCATGATCCTTCGTGGCGACTCATTTTTTACCCCGGGTGGGTCTGTAATAGGCCGAAACGGTTTTTGTTAATTACAATCAATGAATTCGCTACGTTCCGAAGATTTCAGCTCTCGTACATCAAGCAATCGCGTATTTTTGCAGTGTCACTGAAACTACACTGAGAGAAACATTTTGTATCTGTAACTACATCATCATAGTGAAAGAACTGTAGTTCGAAGGATCATTTGTCTGATAATCCTGTGTGTGGTTTACCAACCTTGAAAAGGATTTCTTTAGATGTCCTCATATTTGTAACATACACGACACTAGATATCACGCCCGATATTTCTTATTTGAATTACACACTTTATACTCTGCGATAAGATCGAAAAACGCGCCGAGTTCGAATCTTCGAAAACGGGGGAGAGAATTCACGCGTTCTCACCTTTCAACATGAACGACGGAGGGAGAAGAACGTATCCGTCCTGCGATTCGATCGAGACACGTTCGTCTAAATTGAGACGACACCTTTGACCTTTCGCCGCCGGCTATCGAAGTTTAATTCGACAGAGCGGAGGGAGGAATCGTCTAAAGACGACGCGGCTGAAATAACACGCGTTCGCGCGTTTACGTCCTCGGCATCGCCGGGCAATTAAATTTTCTTCCGTCTCACCGGCCGGCTGCACGGTGAGCGACGCGAATAGCTTAATTGAAGAAAGAGAGAGAGAGAGAGAGAGAGAGAAAGAGAGCGCCGGCTCGCGCATTATGTGAAATAGTTCGCGTTTTAGTTTTCACCGCGCGAATTGTCCCGCCGTCACTCGGGTGGAAACTCCCGCGGATTCAAGTATGCGAAAAATTGTCGCACGTTTTTCGTCACGCGTCCCCAAATTAAGAAGTAACAAACGACGGTTCGAAATGTTTATTTTTAAACACCAAGGAGCTTTATGTCCCGCTCATAAATTATCCCGTTTCTCCTTTTGTTCCTACTCGTCGCGCGTACGACGTGTTTGCACGCGGTAATAACGAGGGAGACGAGCCAAGTGCCGGCCATTTTATTTGACTAAATGGACTTACAAGCGGCGGGCGGTGCTTTTTAATTGCGCCTACGGCTGCTGAGCTGCCGCCAGTTTTACCCTCGGCTTCTCTTTATTAGCCTATTCGACTACCTATCCGTTTATCCCGGAATGATTCGCTACTTATTACCGGCGCCGGACATTCAGCCTTCGGTCGGCCCTTCCACCGCTGAAGAAGTGTAACAACACGTCGGGTGTTTCAACGAGCGCTCGCTCACACACCTTTATTGTACGCTCGTGCACTCGCGTGGGGGATTGTCGGCGCACAGTGTGCGTGGAAATTTCATTTGCACGTAAGAATCACGAAGGACCTCGGGCGAGAGCGCGTAACGAAAATAATTGAAACGTTCCTCGTCTCTCGTACCGGGGGAGAAATATTGCTATTATTTAACCGAGGGAGATATTACTGAATAAATAAGTTACTCGCGCGGATTAACGGATCTTTTAATATCCGCTCGCATTCGAGTCTCGCTGGCTGTCGAAGATAAGCGACGGAAGGTAAAAGCTTGCATGAATAATTTCAATGCAGGCGTACCGGGCCTGCCGGCTAATTCCGTTCGACTAGACATCGGAGAAAGAGACGGTGCGAGAGAGGAATGTAATGAGCCTCTTTCTCTCTCTCTCTCTCTCTCGCTTATACGGTATTCGGTACGGATATACGACCTAAAGGCCAAGCGAGCGGCCGCGATCCGGTCTGCGCCGCGAGGAATGTTAAAACGGGCGTGATAATAACTCAATTAGAGGGCGAATAATGGCACGAGATCCGTCTGAAATGTCGCGAGACGCGTATTGAAAATCGTGCGCCCGCATGCGCTGCATTAACGTCGCCACGACGACGTTACATACGTACCCCGTTGGTAATCGCCGTTAAACGCTGGATATATCGCGTTCGCAGCATCGCGACTCGCCGTGACGTCGCGCGCGGTCGTGACCTGCCGCAATCTGCCGTTACGCAATCGCAATAACGCGCGTTAACACCGTCGCTACAATTATTTAAATCTTTTGCCCCCGCCGAGAGCCTGTCATTGGAGCGCGCCCACTCGCTCTCGCGTCCTACGCGGCCTCCACGCGCGCGTACTCGCGCGTCCAAAAGAGCTTGCGGCTTGCGGCGTAACGAAGCACCGCGCGCGCGTTGCGCCCACCGTAATCGTGTAAACGCAACAGCGGAACCGCGCGGTGACCGCCTGAAGTTTTTTTTAACGGCCGGTTGGCCCGTTCTCCGAGCGGAAAACGCGCTCGCCCTATTTACGTACCGGCTGATAGCAGGCAGGTCCCGGTAAATGTTTACTTTCATCAATCTCAGAACGCGTCCGGTATTCCGATAGGGAAATGTACCTCCCGGGGAATTACTGTGTGAAACAAGTTTTCCCGCTGGATACCGCGGTGCGTTCTGAAATTTACCGGAGCGAAAGTATGTCTCGCGGCTGGTTTCTTTTTTTTTCCACTGACCATACGTCTTGCAGAAAGGTCTTGCTGATATTTCGTAGTACTTTGAGGCAGCGAAAATCCTCGGGAAAACGCTACTTCAGTTCGCGTCTGCAAACGTCGCGTTTCAACCGCGAGCCGATACGAAACGAAGTGTACCCGGAAAAGCCACGAAGCACTCGAAGTGATATCAATACCTTCCCTTACCGCTAATTAAGCCTTTCCTTCACAGGACGCTCCTTCCGGGTATTCTATGTCGATGATTAGGTCTTCCCCTCGTGGATCACTCCGCTTAGATATTCATACATCGATGGGAACAATAGACGGATGTACGACTCGACCGTACCCTTCGCCCCGAACACTCTATTACGTTTGATGCATAAAGCATAACGGTGATAAATCATCCGTCTCTTGCAGATTTCAAAATGCGGATCGCACCGTCGCGCGTTTACTTAACACGTTCACGCCGGGGCCGATTTTCATGTTTTTCGCTGTTTCGGCGCTCGAATTCATGCTGCGCTTCATCTGGCGGCGCCATTCAAATTTCAATTATTTAAATTTTCAACTATACGGCAATTTTTTCCAGTTACTAAACGAACTATATTTTTGATGGTGAGCGACGTCTAAACGAATGTTCAAGCGTGACCCACCGGTGATGCACGCCGCCCGATGGCTCAGTATCGTGTGACCCACCGGTGATGCACGCCGCCAGATGGGACAGTCGAGCGTGACCCACCGGTGATGCACCCCGTCGTGAACGTGTTAAGAAGAGACACCCGCTTCTCTCCCGCGCCTCGAATCATTTTTCCTCCCTTTTCGCGCTCCCCTTTCAACCCGCGAAGTGGAACGCTTCTCGCGTGCACTGATAGAAAATGATCGTCAGTCTCGGCGCCAAACATATTTTACAGTAGCGGCAACATGCATGTGAGGTCATTATGACTGACACTATAGTAACACTTATTCAAAAAGCGGTTCCCCTGGCTATTTTTGTAGCTAAATGGGTACGCTTGTAATTAAAAGATGGGCGCCGAAACTAACGATAATTTTCTATCGGCGTAACGTAAAGCCCGCCGAATATAACAATAACAGCTAAACTAAAGCCGGTATTTGGTAATCGGATCTTATATTTGAAACCATCTTAAGTTCATCTTCAGATGTTTCATAGGCAATGAAATGAGCTGTACAGCGTATAAAGATTAACTTAAGACAGTCTTAAATATAAGATCTGACCATAAATACCGACCTAAGACTAAATAAATAGGCATGAGAGAGAGAGAGAGAGAGAGAGAGAGAGGTGGGGGGGGAAGATAATTCACGGAAAATTCGAAACTCTTAATAAACGGAGTTCGGGCCTCTCTCGCCGCATTGAGAACGAAATATTTGCTATTCGTATAACTATGATACCACAACTATGCGCTACAATAAAGGAATTACAGTGAAAAGAAGCATTATTCAAGTAAGCTTCACCGCCAGTGATAACAACGCCTTATCGCTGTTATTATTTTCGTGAAAACCGCGAGAAAGGGTAATGCATAATCGAGGTCGAAAACGGCTATAATTTCCCGCACCGGCGGCGGTTGGCCGTCATCGCGGCGGCATTACGGGTGTTCGCGAAAGCCGCCGGTTTCGAGACTAAGCAGACCCGCGCTCTCTCGCAGCCGTAATCGCGACACATGCGTTAACACGAGCACGATAATGATTATTACCGTACAGCTACCGTGTTTCGTTATAAGCCGTGGCGGAACAAGTAGCGCACGCCGGCCGGGGCGGTTGGTTGATCGGCCAGTCGGTCGGCTGGCTCGTTGCTTGGCAGAAGCCACTGATCTCGCAGACAATTGCGCGTAATTAACACCAGGGCACCCCGCTTGTTGCGGGACAACCTAGTGCAGAGCGTATCAGTGTCTCGTGCCCGCTCTGCTCTCTCTCTCTCTCGCTCGTGTCCTCCGGCTCTCGCGCGTTTACAGATACTATCACGGAAATTGCTCTTACCGTTTCTCCGTCTGCTAATCCAATTCCCGTGTAGCTCTCTGGCGAGCGCACTGTCTGTCCTATCCCGCCAGCGAGCGCCGTTGTGTTGAATAAAGCGCACGATAGACGTCTAACGACAGCGCGAGACGATCCCGGTCTCTTTTCACTCGTGCCGCACTGCTGCTCTCTCTCTCTCTCTCTCTCGCGCGCGCGCGCAATTTTCCGCGTCCCACCGTGGCCCTGGGATTTCCGGGATCCTGCGTGCATCCCGCAGAGAGGATTCCCCGCGCAGATTCCCGCCCGGGCTCTCCCCCGGTTATCCGCGTCGTCTCTCGGGGATACGTTTTATTTTAAGGAGAGATTAGTTCGCGCGGAAGATCGCGGTTCGTTGATGCGCCCGAACATGACGACGACCGGGGATCCCAAAGGCTAATGCATGGTTGTTCAAGTGTAACCGCCAGCGAGGTACCGGCTCAGTACCGATTTTTAGCCAAGCACCAGGTGTGATTTGATACCGCCGAAACTTCAAAGGCAGTACCGTAACCGATTCTCATTGAGGAAAATTCCTTAGTTACCAGGACGAAAGCCTCTTTGTTATGTAAAATGACCGTTGATAATTTTCTCGTCATTTGTCATCTCGATTACCAAGCCACTGTAGAAGTGTTTGTTAGAACGGTAAATTGAAAGTGGAAATTATTTACATTCAATACAGGGTCATTCGTTCCATATCTGCGAACTATTTCTTGCGGGTATTTGGTCACTTGGTTTGTTGAACTAAGAAAAATGCTTTTGCTCGGTAAAGATAATGATAATTACTACTGTACAATTGTTAATATAAGAATCATATTGCGGAAGGGAAGATCAGAATATGATCGGGATGCTTGTTCGCACCTATTTGCAGATCGTCCGTTTTCAATGTCGTATGAAATGTAAAACACCGGAGCGAGACGAACTCGGATGTAATCGAATCTTTCATTTGATCCCTCCTTACCGCTGTTCAAAGCTCCACGTTAGCGACATCTCCGATTTTCTTATTTAATGCACTGATATTATAACGTGGGATCCGTATTTCAGTAGTACTCAATTGATACCTCGCCAGTATTCGGTTGAATATATAAGATTCCTACGGGAATGATTAATCTCGAATGCATATCTCCTCATTTATTCATTTCCCCGTTTGTTCACCTCAAGCTCGCGTCCGCTGATGCGTTTCCATCGCGAAGGACACTGGAATAGAACGCGACTGCGAGGTGCGTGCATGTCCCGGGTAGTTACGGCCGACATATACCAATGCGCTTTCATTGTTGCGCAACCTATTGCGGGGTTTATCATTTTCCTTTGACCCACCGTGTGTAGATACTATCAGGGAAATTGCTCTCGCCGTTCCAACGGCAACTAATTCAATTTCCATGCTGCATACCGCCCATAGATCGGGGTTCTATAGGTCGGTGTACGATCATGTTACAAGCAGATGACTGACATTCGATAAGACGTTGGGTAAAGTTTGAAGCAGACAGTTGTATAAGAAGCAAATACACGGCGCGAGGTCGAAATGATGAAATATACTCCTACAGAAGTATATTTAATAATTATAAATATTATAGATATTTTATAATCCAAGTATTATTTCTTCCCGATTATAGCGAATTTTTCTACGCTCGAATAATTCCCGTGGAATTCCTTCCGTCACATCGTGACAGAATCCTTTGCAAATCGCGAAACATACCGCATTCGATCGTGCACTTCATGGTTTGCTTCATTAGTACATCTGACAATTTCATTTACGAGATTAGTAAGAAAATATCAATTAAGGTAGCTGGAGTCCGTGATAATACTGTTAGGAAGGTAATGGTTAACATAATACGGAGGAACTCGACAAATCTGTGCTAAATATAAACAATATAAATCTAGATATGAATATTATATACAGTTTGGTAAAATTACTTGATTCGAGAAGCTGAAAAACGGATAATTACGTTCGCTTAATTCTAGCGCTTTTTTCTGTGCAATACTAACTTCGACTCCGATTATCTGAGTTCCGGTATGGTCAATCTTTTTCTAACGTTGCACGTAAATCTTGTTTCGATGAATACGCTGTTAAAATTTGAAAAGATACTTAAGAGAATTAATTTGCGGGGAATACTTAAGGAAATTAATTTACTGTTAAAATTGGAAAAGATACTTGAGAAAATTAATTTACAGATCGACTACCTTAAAGTAAAAAGGTATAAGTGCCAACCCGGTGCTCTCGTGGTGCGATCAATCGCGGATTACGATGTCACATCGCAATTATTGCATCGCGATTCAGGTGGGGCGTCGGTTTCGAGACGAAGCGCACGGCAACACCTAACGACGACGATTACTGCGAACGAAGTTCGTAAACGAGCTTGTAGACCTGCATAGACGCACGTATATCATCGTTTACATTTGCTATTTGCAACGAGGCGTATCCTTGCCCGCCGACGCCGGTCGTCGAAATTTCCATCATCGTTTCTCCGGCTATCAATCCGATTCCGCTTAGACACCGCTCCACGGTGAGACCACCGAAACCGGACGACGGGATCGCCGCGATGCGCTCATCTGTCGGCGAAACTGCGGCAACGTCCGCGAAATAACGACGACATAACGATACGATCGGAAAGAATCGGTCGGACAATCGGCCGGGCATTACGATGCAAATTAGGAGAGACAGCCGGCGGCGGATCACGTCGGCCGTGCACGTCGCGTCAACCCTCGCGAGCGGCCGTCGTTATCAAACACCCCACCGGGCCGTGCACGTATCAGCGCGAGCCTCCTCCTCCGTGCGCGGATACTATCGTGCAAATTGTTCTTAGCGTTTCTCCAGCTGCTAATCCGATTCCCGCGTGCGACAACCTCGCGCCGATTGTAAGTAGTATCAGCCATGCGAGACCGGGCGGCCGATCGCAGATAAGAAGTTGATGACCGACTTGGAATAGGAGAATATGACGAGCCGGAGATCGCCGGGAAGAGTTGTCACACAGGAGAGTTTCGTGCCCGCGTGGAACTTTCCATGCGGGCCGTTTCACGTGTCTTGACTCGAAAACGAAATATAATTACGAAGAGTTAATATTTCAGGCTTCCACGCGGGGAGACGCTCGATCTGGTTGGTCCCCTTCCGTGGGTTTGTTTCCGACGTCTCGTGGACAGTTAGACTTTTCCGGGGAGAGAAACAGTCTGAAACAAGCCCACGAAGGACCACGCGACAAACCTGAAAGTCGGACCGAGCATTATGAAATATTCTTTCAAGTATCGCGAGGTACGTGTTGTTGAAAAAAATCTAATAACACAGCGCGGGTCACGTACTGGCAACCGCACGGCGCGGAAAACAAGTTACGCAATGTTGCACAGAATGCGTTAACACGTGAACCGCTATTATTTCTGGAAAAATTTCCCCGTGATAGTTGGAGCACATTTAAAATTAACTTTATTATTATTATCATTTTGAGCGAAAAGTATCAAAACTCTTCCGACGTAGGTATGACAAACCGACGTACCCGTATTTTCTTTGCCTGTGAAGCACTGAAGCATCTGACAGATTATGAACTTCGTCTACTATGTACAGTGCACTGCAGATCCAAATGTGTTATTTTTACACGCATAAATGTCTAAAAGTGACATATTGACTGAAGCTCCTCATGTATGTATCTTGCCGTTTTAAGTCACGTCATTTAAAACGTTTAATCGGGTTAAATTAGATATTAAGGCGTCCAATTGTGTTAAATGATTTAAAACGGCAAGGAATACATAAGATAAGCCTCAGCTAAAAAACAACTTAAATAAAATAACTTGGATTTGCAGAGTAGTTGGGGCTGAAGTGACAGTTTCCACTTGCAAGCTCGTTTAGTTGTATTTTCAACGTTGTTTGACTTTTTGTTGCGCTGAAGTTTTTGCTGAGTTATTTTCTTGCAAAAATTAAAATAACAAATCGGCGGCAAATAATTTACATGACAATGCTGCTTTTGATATTTGAGTTTGGAACTTTTCAAATTAGATCTATATTTTAACTTTACGTCTTCAATAAGGCTTTAGAGTCCAAAAATAAAATGGTGTATCAGTCCTGGTGTTCTGTCCTTTATTTATTAACAAAATTAGTATCTTTTAGTGCACATAAGGAGGGAATTAGTCGCGTTTCGTCTTTCTTCTCGATGTCTGAAGGATCTTCTGAAAAAAAGTCGCATGATCGATCGCAGTTCATCGGATTAAATTCGAGCACCGTTTCATCGAAGATCGTCCTCGTTCTCGCACCTATCGATGAAAGTATTCCGCGCCTCGCGAGAGTGCGGTTTTCGACGAACGCCAGAGAGAGAGAGAGAGAGAGAGAGAAATCCCTATGAAATATATTCCTACGACGGACGGGAATCTTTCTTCGGAGAGACATAACTTCGGTTGCGCTAAATACGACAGCGGAACAAGTAACGGAAATTGCAAGATAGCGGTGAAAACTTTCACATACAATGAGCGCCAATCATAGCGGATCGATATCGCAAGAGGGTGAGGAGGGAGGGGGAGATCAGGGGTAGAAAACCTTTCAGTGCGGAACATTATCGGCCGGAGAACAAAATCTCGCCTCGATGGATATTCGAGAGGGATCGGGCTTCTTGAGTTTACCCACATAATAGCGTTCCACCGGTAAGGTATCTAATTTCCGTCGTCATGCAAGATGCCGTTTCTTTACTTTGTATACGTAGTCTTTACACATTGGGAGGAGGTCTTACACGAACGGCCGTTGTCGAAGCCCCTTTATACGGTTAACCGCGATACGATACTTCCAAGATACACGCGCGCCCGCGTCGCGATTTTCACCGCGTCCTGTCGTCTCGCGGCGTCCGATCGTTTCGTAATTAAAGGCCGCGCCTGACGAATATCCCGAGACGAATTCGAGCGCTTTGAGGTGTGCTTCCACATCACGATGTCCAAGTTGTCAATCGCTTCTACAACCGAGCTTTCTGTCCGATCCTCATTCTTCCCCGGCAATGGAAAATCCGGTCACACCAACGGAATTTTTTCCCCATTACAGGGGAAAGGAGGGTAAGATGACAACTTTCAAGTTTGTCGGTTTTTCTTCATTTTCGTAGCGACGTGAAAATGACGATCGATCTTTTTCCGGAGTAGCTGAAGACTTGCCTATCATCTGCACGAACTGAAGAATTTATAAACAAACTGGAATTGCGTCTGAACAAAAGTAAAAGTAGAAACAATTTTTTATAATTATGTAATTTAAGACAAAATGTACAAGCGCATCTTACCCAATGGTTACTATATTTTATTATTTAATAAAAAAATATTGCAATATGAAAGAGTAAAAATAATTATATATTATTATAAGTGTTTAAATAAACTATACAGTATACATAATATATTATTATAAGTTTTTAAATAAACTATACAGTAGTTTTATAGAGAAACTGAACATGTTTATTGTAATTATGTCATTTTTTATGAAGTAATATCACAAAATTACATATATAGGTGAATCTAAAACACATTTTTCATTATTTTATCTACTGTCGTTGACAGATTGACTTCGTCATCCAACCTCCATTTCTCTATTTACAATACGAATGTAAAGATTATCTTATTGATTTATCGGTATATGATATCGAATCGTCATAAACTCGTTTGTGTGAAATGACTTAGGAATAAGTAAAAATGACGTTTTCATTTCCCGTATTTCGTAACAAAATGGCACTTATGGCGGTTAGAAGAGGTTTACTTTGTCAAGCGGAAAGGCATTACTGACGTTTCCACTGTTGAATCGGCGGCGGTTATTGTGTGCGTCGATCGATTCGCGGAATAGATGGGAATAGAGTGCACTTTAAACGTACGTGACCGTCGTAAACGTTCGACACGCGTGCGGCGAATCCTAAGTTTACCAGAGACGACCATTATTTTCACATAGGGTATTCGCGAGGATGGAATTAGCCCACGGGCTAACAAACGTGTCACAGAAATATGTGAGACACGTGTCACCCGAGCGATGCGGGTAGCCTGCGTGACGCACTTTAAGAACGCGTCCTGAGAGACATCGGGCACGAAATGAAACAGGAATAATTTCAACGTCGTTATGTGTAAATGCACGGAAAGCAACTACTCCGTTAGCGTAACTTGATTTCCCGTTGTCTCGGGAAAAGACGGAAAACTCGACCGTAGGAACGAAAAGATTCCAGCAGGAGGTCTCTTCTCAGTCGGTTGCTCTCAGTTATCTCAAACGGGTTATCTCAAGTCACTTTAATGCAGCCAAATGTTCAGGCGCGAATGTTTTCAGCCGCGGTGACGGAGATGTAATTTCTCGTCACCGAATTTTCGCGCCTACTCGGTTATACGAACTGACGCCTATTTCCTTCCGTATGTATTATCTTTCATGCAATGACAAAAATTTTAGTTAATCTTCGACCTCAACCATACCTTTTTTTTTTAACCACAAAAATAATAATAGCAATTGCTATTAATATAAATTATATTATATATTATATGTTAGGTTTATGTGTAAGGTATTGACATTACATGCACAACACATATTAACAAAATGAATATGTTAATTTAACATTATATTTGTGTACTTTTTAACACACCCCCCATGTTAACACGAAATTTTACTGAACCGTTTTTAACAAAAAGTTTCTTTCTGTGTGGTTACAAATACCAAATATTTTTCTCTCAGTGCACTGGGTTTCGAAACGGTTTGCATATTTTTTTTTTATACAATTCGGAGCGCAAACGATGATCCATTGAGAGAACTTATCCTTCAGAAACGAATTCTCCCATTGGATCATCATTTGCATTCTGAAATGCATAAAAGAAAGTATCCAAACCGTTTTGAAGAGTACTGTAAAAATATTAAAACTTATAGTTACTTTCAGCTTTAACTGTACCCCTTTTTGGATTTAACTAGAGAAAAGTAGTATCAATATACACGCACGGTTATCATCACTGTCATTGTAATAACATTTACTAGAAAAATGCCTTTCCCGACTATAATTCCTTTACGCAAGATTATACGTACGATTTATAATTACGGCATCACATAGTTGCAAATATGTTTCTCCCGATGTACGAGTAGAAATGTCGTTAAGAATGCGAGAGAGAAATGTTTTGAAAAATCGAACACTCCTCCCGTTCTGAACGGAGTTATCGGGTAGAACGCTGTAATGCACTGTAATGGGGAAAATTGCGGGAGATTACGGAATTACTGAGTAACGATTAACGAGAACGGATAGCCGCCACAGGCTGGGCGCAATTTGCAGATTCTGGCCGCGACGGCGCGCATCGATTGCGACTCGTTTGCTCCAGGCAGAAACGCCGTAACCAAGGCGGCTGCGGGATGCGCGCAGGAAGAAGCCGAGGTTAAGGTCTAGGGTACACGGACTGCGGCTACGAGCCCGGACTTATAATAGATGCATATGGCGTATTGCCAACGGCGAGGCGCCACAATATTGCCGCTTAGTCACCTCGACCGGGCTCCTCTTTGTCCGCGGAGCGGGCGCGCGCCACGACGATGAATAACAGAAAGCACCGCGGAAAATCTGAATATTTATAAGAGAATTCGGTAGGACATCGCGCCCTCCCTTGGCTTCCCGCTGCCCGTTTCTTCGCGAGGACACGCGTGCGAGGAGCGCCGATTATCTTGCCGCTTTGCTCGTCGCCGACGTGTGCTCATTTCGCAGTTCGTTTAGCAATTTCAAACCCGACTTAACGCCCCCCCTGTTATCGACACGGCAATTACGTTGCTTACCCGCGAAAATACGAAAAAAAAGAGGAGAAAATCGTGAAATCGTTCAACGGCGCGCTGTAAATCCAATTGTGCAATGAGTACACACTTCTGTGCGCATAATTACACGTTTACGCGTGCGATCTGATTTTGCACGTGAAAATTATGCACTTTCCCGTATAAAAAGTAAATTCACACATTTGAATTTGTAATCCAACATATTTCACCGTGTATAATATAATACATGGTACAAAGTGTGGAAAATGAAGGAACGTGTGCTTCTAATGAATGCAAATGTGTGTGAAATATACATGTAAAACAATTTTACACGTTTAGGTCCTCTTACAGTCGAGCTTTACGTGTAGTTACAAAGGAAATTTATATTATTAGGTTGGAGAAAAAATTCTTAGCTTTTCTCGGTTAAAGTCAGTAAAAACACTAAGGATTTTCTCCCCGACTAATAATATCTAATTTTTAATATCCTCTGTAATTAAAAAAACATAGAATCTTTTATTGAGAAGGAAAATTTCCGCAGAAATTGTAATTAAATCGAGAAAAAAGTTGTTCGTGATATTTGCAAGTATAATCGCGTAAGAGAGAGAATTATAATCCGGAGAATCCTTTTTCTAGTAAATGTTACTATAGTGTCAGTGATAATAAATCTTGCGCGTATATTGCTTACTACCATTATTTTTTTTAATTAGAACCAGAAGATGATGTCAGCCTTCGACTTACATAGACGGATATTTGCACGAAAGCCTACGTGAGTCAAAACCTACGTATGTCAGATCTAATCTGTACACATTGTACAATATCCGAATAAAAACACGACGGTAGTCATACCGCTGCTATGTGATTTTCCGCACGCATAGTAGCGTGCAGAATCTGGTCTCGTATAGCTGCTTTGATCCATAGCGTGAAATTTTATACCAGGAATTTTCTACGTAAACACGTAAACAGGGTCTACGTACGTCAAATTTATACATGTCGAAAGCTGGCTGTAATTGAAGCATGATTATATTGAATTAATAAAAATAAAAAATTCATTTCGTTTTTTAATCAGTTTTCCGCTCAGAAATCCCAAAATTTCTACGGGCGCTGGATCGCGCAGGTACCGAGGAGATTGCGGATCATCGAACGAAACAGTGCATATTTCGTTAATTTATTGTATATTTCATTTATTTAAGTAAATATTATACGTGCATTTTGATTAAAAAAAAAAACGAAACAAACTTTCGCGTCAGCCCGATAATTTCAGCAGAATTTCTCTCAGTGCATTTTCAGTCTCGATTTTATATCTTCTGGTTTTAACGCAAAAAATAGTAATAGTAATAAGCATGTAGGATTATCTAGGTAATAAATAACTTGGATTTATCGTCGCGCAGATTACATTATCACTGGTACTGCAGTAACGCTCATTTAAAAAAACAATGCTTCTATTCACTGATTTCTTTCATTTATATATAATTCTTTCATTTACATGTGCGATTGTAGATACAGGTGGTAAAATTGTTTTTTCCCAATGCGGCGCACGACGATGGCGCTTGAAGGGAATTCGCTATCAGGGGAAGTAGGATTTTTCGTGAGTCCGGGCGCAAAGTAACTTCCTCGTCGTTTATAGCCGCTCGGAAAATAGCTCGGCATTACTCGGATTAAATCGCCCCGGAGGTTTGCGCGATGACGGTTATGCAGGATACCCTCTCACCGCACGGAGTATATATATCGTGCTTCCACAACGGTCGTTTGGCGCTGTTATAATCTTCACGATAGGCTGGACATGTACGGAAACTTACATGTTAAGCTGTGATAGAAGTGGCGTGTAAGCTGCTTATAAGATCCATCGGTGTTCCAATATCGCGTAGCTAAGTCTCTTAGCGTACTCTGTAACTTCCTCGGGGCCCACAGGCAACTTCTCTGTACATAAGTTGTGTGTTACTGCCTGTTCTCTTCCGTATACGCATCCCGGCGTGCTCTCGCCTCGCGCTCGAGTTTAAATAACGCTACGTGACTCGAAGGAAGGACAAAATAACGGAGGCATCGCTTAAATAGCGGATGTGACCCGCTATAACGCTCGATGATGTTTCTCGCCGAAGCTGGACGTCTGTTTCGACGTTTCGTCGTCGAGACTCGGCGACAGTTTGATGTTTCCGACTAGGAAATTCGGGATATAACGAGAAAGAAATATATATATATATATATATATATGTAGAGAGAGAGAGAGATGAGTTTAGTGAAATTCTCAATTTTCTGCAGCGAACTAACCGAAAAATGAATTATAACGCGCCCGAGCGTCGATGATTTACTGCAAATATTCAGAGATGTTGCGATCCTTCGGCGATCAGGATTCGTTTACCTGCACCTGGGTCGATTCATAATGGAGCGCCTCCTTTGTTCGGTGAATAAAAGCATCTCCCCAGGTAGAATGATTCCAAGAAAACCGTCTTCTGCTGAAGCTGCTCCATGAAATCGCTCTTCAGAATGCTGATCGAATATCCCTTCTACGTCTACCTTCAAAAATGTTCGTTATCCCATTTCCGTCGCTCGCCAACGAATGGTTCCGTCAAAGTTCGGGGAAAGCGACGCCTCCTCATTTAATTATTAGAAATATCAAATTGCTGCAATCATTCCAAGATTAGCTTCGATCGCCAATATCAACATAACGTCGGAGTTGAGCGGCTTGTCGAAGAATCGACGTTCCAGATACGCTCATTTTAGCTCGACGTTTCTGTAGCCGCTGTCTCTTGACGGATTGCAGTTCTATATAAGTGGAAAATGAGAACGCAAAGCGAAGCACGCGAAGCACGCGGATAACGGGTCGAGCGAAAATGAAGAATATTTACCACTTAATTCGGCGCAATCGTCGCACCAAACGAGTACAGGTCAAATTCAATTGAGCAAAAGCGCGGGAGAGAAGAAGAAAGGAAGAGCGGGAAGAGCGAGATCTCTCTCTCTCTCTCTTTCTCTTTCTCTTGCGACGTGACGCGAATTGCAAGTCAAACAACTAATTGCCAAATGGTCCACGAATGGTGCATACAGTCAGAATATCGGACGGCGCCAGACAATTAGCTTAGTAAATTCCACGAAGAAGTTCTTCTCCAGGAGAACGCACGGCGGAAGGAGCCGCGAGGAGAGCAGTGGGAGAATGAGAGAAAGACAGAGAGAGAGAGAGAGAGAGAGAGAGACGACGCGACCGGCACGGTCGAGTTAACTTTAATTGCCCGCTTGGCTACATAATAAATGACACTGCAGCCGCCGCGGCAAGAAATGATTTCGGCCTCGGCCTCTCCGCCCGGGCGAATTTCGCACGCGAAAGTCTGCAGGCGTATCGACGAACCCGCCAATTATTTTACGTCCAGGTGGCACGATCCGTCACCCGACCGCGTCACTCTCGACTTGCGTCAGTCCTTCCGGCACAATTTATCGCCGGAATCAAGCGGAGAGTGCCTTTAACGAGAGTCACGAAATAACGTCCGAGCGGTGAAGTTGCTCGGCGCCGTTTCGACGAGAGCTGCGCTTTGTGAGCAGCGTTTCTGTCTCTCGACACGAGCTATTTGTGACGAGGCAATGGACGGGGAAATATATATCAGGAGTTCCCGTAAAAGTAATCAAACGTCTCCAAATGAAACGCGTTTAAGAGTTTATATGTTGACAAAGATTTTATTTTTAACAGACAAATCAATGATACAGTCGACTATCTTACCCACACGAATACCACACTGAGAAAACACAGTTTATATAATGCACAGCTCAAGTGGAAACTTCTGAGAATAGGAGTCTTGCAAATACTTGATTTTTTATGGGCGCCCGTAATACATGGATGAGACATTAATTAATATCATCTTGAATATCTTCGAAATAAGAGTAGGAGAAAGATTTATATAGTGGAAATTACATTAAGTGTGTAAATTAATTCGTGGTGCTTTCGTTACTAAACATTCAGATTTATTTAACAATGGAAGGCGTATCATTTTAATTGTCGAAATAATCTCCGTTATTACCGACAACCTCACACCATCGGACAACTGTTGAATTCCATAGCGATAGGAACTTGGCGGTTTTGAATTCAATAAAGTCATAATCGATCAATTTTCGAGCATCCTCTGTTGTTTTAAAATGTATCGGTACAGTTTTTTATAAATTGTATGACTTACTGCGCCTCCGCCAAGAGCCGAATAAATCATTTTGGTGGCTTCAGCAATATTTCTTTACAGTCAAAATGCGAGACGAATACAGTGCCGGATATGATAGTTTTATTGATAGCAATATTGTTAATTATTATTTTCTGAGGTTACATTGGTCACTTTGCAATGTTACGTGGTGTTTTATAAACATGAACAGCAGCACTTTAAAATCATAATTGAACAGAAAAATATTTAGATTTAAAGTGCTTATTATAGAAATGAATAAAACTAAAGGCAGCAGATTAATTTACACATCTATAATACATTAATATTAGCGCTCGTCACTTCGAACATTTTTTGCAAGTGCAAGTTCCTTTCGTTTAGTCGTTATAAAATATTTATATTTTTCAAGATATTCAAGGCATTCAATAATGATTCCTCCTATATATATACAAGTGCATTGTTCAATCTGATTTTCGAGTTAGCACCACGTACTTTCGCACTTCGTGGACTTGTTACCAACGTTTCGTGAATATTTCAGTTCACTTCTTCAGAGCGAGAAACGACCTGAAACCGCTTCAGTTTTGAATTTCCGAAACTGTTGTCAGTCTCGAGTTCCTCGCCCTGAAGAAGTGAATTGTAATGTCCACGAAACGTCGGCAACAAGTCTATGAAGGACTAAGCGATACTAACTCGAAAACCAAATTGAAGATTTGTCCAAACCGCGGAAGCTTAAAATATCAAACGAGTGCATTTATTTTGCTTATGTCTTGGAAACCGAGACAAGACCGAAAGGCGAGCTCGCACCGAGACGAAACATGAATTACGCTCCGATTTGTACACTCTGCATCCACTTCGTTCCCCCTTTTCCTGGCGAAGTAGGGGGAACCGGTTTTGCCGAAACACCGAAACGCCGACAATCGATGGATGTGATTTCGTGATTCTTATTAGTGCATGTCTGGGATGAAGTTGCCACGACGCACCGTTTCCAGCCGGAACATTCAACGCCGCTCTCTCATTGTTCGTGCTTCTCTTATCCGCCATAATTTTATTTATGACAACGGTGGCTGCGTCATTCGCCGACGTATCAGCGCGTTCTTCGCCCGGCACTTCGCCGAGCGAATTATCTTCTTGAAAAATTTGGACCGAGTGAAAGGCCGACTCTTCTCTCTCTTGCACTTTTTACGACGCATATAAACAGTGCCGTCCGATTATTTCTCGCGCGCACGGAGACGCGTAACGAAGCGCGTGGAACGATTTCCATGCGTTGAAACGCGCGGGATCTTAATTTCACGAGTTAAAACGGATTCATTCGCGTAACAAGCGGTTAAACGCGCTGTTATCGAGACGCGAAACGTGGCGCAAATTAATCCAATCGTTTTTAAAAATACCATCTCGCGTTCTCCTCTGCGAATGTCATTTTACACGCAGACAATTTTGGTTGAATAAAAAATGTAGCGTAATAATAGTACATTTAATAGTACATTTAATAATAAGTAATAATAGTAAAATTTGTTAGACTCGTATCGCGCGACTAGAATTACTCATACCGAAGCCAAGATTTATACATGACAGCAACAAATGAAGTTTGATGAAATATATTTTTTCACCTGATTGTGCACTGAAAATAAATATTACTGTTCAAGTAATGTTTGCTTAATCCAAGTAAAATGGTTACTTCAATATTCCTTAATAAATGTTTTCTGGAAATAGAAATATAATTGACTATATGCAATATATTTCCTTTGTAATAAAAATCGTAGACGTTTACTTGCGTGTGTTAAACCATTTGTGATAAATACTAAATTTATTATGTATTGAATAACAATTTATTTTGAAAAAAGTATTTACTCGACAGAAAAATCTAAATTTAAAATCACTAGATTTCTTTGGGAAATAAATATTACATAATTCAAGTAAATACTCTTTTAAATTTGAAATTATTTTACACTTATATTCAGCAATTCATTTATAAATGAAGGTATTTTTGCATTCGGGTGACTACTATAAGCAATTCAAATTCATTTAAATTGATAAAAATATTACTTGATTTAAGAGGCTGAAAGAACAGGTTATATTAAATTATATTTATTCGATTCTAGCATTTTGTTTCTGTTTATATAAATTTAATATATGGACTACTATATTCACTACACAAGGAAATATCAGAAAAATAACAAAATGTCCCGTACCGATGCACACATTTTCGTTGCTGCAGTTTGGATGCGCGCGTTACTTCTAACGCCAATAAGGGGGAAAAATCTGGTCTCAGATTTACTTCGACGTTACAAATGTATTCTAACCGAGCAATACTACTGTGGTTCACGAACGCTTATGCATATCTTCGGAAAAAAAACTCTCTGTGAGCGTAGAGTTCTGTTCTCCAATTTCGACGCGCGCGCGCGAGGATACTGGATCCTCCATTACGTGAGATCTGCGCAATTATGTAATTTTCCAAGTATCGTTTCCTCTTTCTTGTTCCTGCGCGGAATTGCTCTTTTTAAATCCCGGCCATAGGCGAGGGGGTTACATCGAGCGTGCTGCACGTACCGGTTTGTTACACGCATTAAACGTTTTGCTCCGTCCTTACGCGGGGATCTCATTGTACAATCAAATTACTGTCTTACTCTCGTACTTTTTACGTAACCGGAATGCGAACGGCCCGCCCGCCTGCGTGCGTGCGTGCTCGCGTGCGTGTGCTGAAATAAATCTGGTTCGCCAACGTGATCGCCGCTCGTTACGGCCACTTTTTCACGCGATTTCGCGCGGAGATGAGGAACAACGAAAGCCGCTCGCGGAGGGGCGAGTACTTTACGGCTGTGCGTTTAGTGTGTCTGAATAATTACATTTTCATTGAACACAATAATTCCTCATTAGCATTCGCGATGAATATTATTAGGGATGCTTTATTGGACACAATTCGCGTCACGGATGATGCAATATTCATAACGCACACATTTATCATATGATATGTATGTATAATAAACCCGCGCGCGCGATGAATTGCGATACATTTTAACCCCCCGGAGAGCGCGCGTATAGTTATGGTAATTGTTTTTCTTTTTCGTTTAAAACAATATCTCACGCGTACGCTGATACGTGTGTAACAATGGGATATTACACGAGCGGAATCGGTGTCGCTCGATTAAAAATTCAACTCTGCTTCTCTCTAATTTCTTGACGCGGAATCTCGCTCGAAATAAGTGGAAAGTGGGGCGGTGCTTTTGCTCGGAGCGACGATGAAAAATATTGCTCCTCGAAGTCGCAAGAGTGAATATTTCGCTCGAACTTAGAGTGGATTCTGATTCCATGTGAACGAGTGTTTCAGTCGATCGGAGTGAATAAGTTTCCGCGACGACGGAGTAAATCAAATTCACTCTTCAATGTCGAGTGAAAATATTCACTCGGCGCGATGCAGAGTGGAGACTTTACACTATATTATGAGCGAAGAGTCTAGAAATGAGTAAAACTAAAGGCACCGAATTAATTTTAAAGGCACTCGAGAATTCGAGTGTCTCGGTGGTCGCTTCGCTTTTCAAGTGAGATTCCGCTTCGAGAAAAATTTAGCACTTTTAATAGGTACTTTTAAATACATTTTTTATAATAACCAAACACACACATATAATGTAATACGTGAAACCAGTGCTTTTACTCGAAGCGACGTTGAGCATTCGCCGTTCAATTGCAGAGCGACGCTTTTTCATTGGTAATCTCTCACACGTTCGTAATTTTTCTCGCTTTCTCTCTCTTTCTCTCTATCTCTCTCCCTTCCTTCCTACTTCTCTCCTTTAAATTATTAAGAACAAAGGCGCGACTCTGCTTTTTCCGGGAGTCAGCGTTTCCATCGGCCCGATCGTCCTACTTTGCGCGGGTGTAAGTAGGAGCCCGACTTTTCTCTCTTCTCCCTCCCCCCTCCCCTCCCCCTCCCCCTCCTTACCCCGCGTTTCTCGCGCGCTCCGCTTTCGCGCCGTCCGCCTTTTTCCTTATCCCGCTCTCGGAACAAGGGACGCTTAAAGCACTTCCATAGAGAGACGACTAATTAGAGCGATTTAGCGTCCGTCGACGGCGTTTATTTGGAATGCAAATGTCGTCGTGAGACCGACCGTCGTCCTCTTTCCCCTCCGCTACCCGTTCTTCCCACATCCTTTCCCGCCATCCCCCGTGTCGTATATATCGCCGACTGATAAATGTCCGGAGGATTTTATCACGACGCCAGTTACCGCGCCCTGTCCAGGGATGAAAATTGAAATGGCCGAGAGAGCATGCCATTTGTATTTAGCGACTCTCTCTCTCTCTCTCTCTCTCTCTCTCTCTNTCTCCCTCCCTCCCTCAGTCTCTTATAAGAAGGAGAAAAGATGAAAAAAATGATAAAACGACGTGACATAAGAATTATTCGGTCTCGTATACGTATAAGAAAATTTCTGTTCAATAATTTTGGTATACTATAACACAATTTACTAGACTTTTGTATTGCGCGATTAGGCAATGTTGCTGCAATATTGCAAAATATTGCAATCGTGTTAACGTTAGCTTTTGTGCTGTATGAGTAGGATTGACACTTGTATCGAAACCAAAATTTATATATGACAGCAACAAACGAATAGTTTGATCAGATATATTCGTTGACCTGATTATATATGTAAATTTACCATACGTAGAAGAAAATATTGGAAAAGTAAAAAATATCCCATATGATATACGCATTGTCGACGCTGCAGCTTGGATTGCGCGTTATTTCTAATTCCAGTATGGAAAAAATCTTATCTCGGGCAGTAAATATTGTGTAATATATAGTGATATTGTTATATATAGTTATTGCTAAATTGTTTAGGATTAACGTTACCGTGTAAACAAAGTTTGTGAGAACAGTTGAAAGATATTCGTTGTGTTTGTGACATAGGCCGTGATTCCTGGATAATGATGTGCTGTTATCATTTGAATTATTTCATAAGTCTTCCATATTTCCATGAAATGATATCAACATTACAAGTATATTCTAATCGAGCCGGAGTGCACGGGTAAAAAATTGTTCGTTAAAAATGGCTCACCGGAATTTGGCGTTACTTTAACATGAGAAATGTGTTAGAAAGTACACGAATATGATGTTATTTAAACATTAACTTTGTCAACATGAATTTTCATTTATATACACGGAGAAAAAAGTCTAGTCGCGTTAACCAGAAAACGAACAACCAGACGCGTAATGGCTGGAGGGAACAGAATTCCCAGCTCTTACGGTCCAAATGGTTCTTATAACCAGAAATTCGCCTTTCCCCCAATCAAAACGCGTCTAATTGTTTACCTTCCGGTTGATGCAACCAGATTTTTTCCCGACATACTTTTTTTCAGCTCGTGAATGTTCGTACCTTCGCGAAGAGTGCGAAAATTCTCTGCGTGTAACTTTGGCGACTGGCAGAATGCCCTTTCCTTCGTCTGCTGTACGAATTTCGTCTTTCCGGGACGTTTTTTCCGGACGGGAAGATATAACCGGAGCAACGACTCGATTGTGACTATCCGATCGATCGTACGTAGGGGCTTTCCCGCGGTGATCGGAAGCGGGAAGAGTCTAAACAGCGGCTCATTCGTGCGCACAACCGCGTAAAAATTCCTCGCGTACGGTTGTTGCGTCCTTTCGCGACTCGCCGGCCGTTCGCGAACAGCGTCGCTCACGCGGAACTTTTTCCGCCGCGCGCGTAGCGCCGCCACTTTTGGCCGTAATTACTGTAACGAAAAAAAAAAAAAAAACAGGCCGGACGTTTCGCGCACCTGCACGCCGTAAAGCGCGTACACACTGCATCGGACAGTATTGCCCCGAATGGATAATCCGAATTTACGTCGCGTAAAAATGAATGTTTTAATTGACGCGTTAGCGCGCGTTCGCCGCGTTTTATCGCGCTGAATGCGATCCCTTCAGTCAAACGGATCTCGCTCGTCATACCGGCTGGTGCTACGCCGCGGGAGGATGTTGATGAAAAATTTCGACGGGCGCGAGGAACGCTTGTTAACGATTAAAAACGCTGTACGCACACGCTACGGAAACGGGGGGGAGGGAGGAAAGGACTGAATCGGGCAAAAGGTTAAACTGTCTGGTGGTAAATATATGTTCTGCGCTCTTCAACTATTCGTATTAATTGGCCAAATATACTTAGTTATGGGCGCGCGCAAACTCCCGCGCTTTTCTTTTCCGCCGCGCAACTTCGCCGGCGAGCAGCCCGCGGGTTCGTTAACCTCCGACGGATTAATATCGTTTGCCGTGTAATCCTTCCACGGGAGACGAATTTTTCATCCCGTCAAACGCGTACTCTCCCCCCACCTTCTCTCTCTCTCTCTCTCTCTCTCTCTTTCTCTCTCTCTCTTTCTCTCCCTCTTTCACACACATACACACATACATTTTATCTCTCTCTCTCTCTCTCTCTCTCTCTCTCTACCTTTCGTCTCTCTTTCTTTCCGCGCTCCATAAAGGTCAGACCTTTGCGAATGTCACCCCTTATGTTTCCGCCGCGTTTCCGAGCGGTTTCTACATAATGATACACATATACATATATACAGAAAATGTAAGGTCTTCTTTTTTAATAAGCGACGATCTCTCTCCCGACTAACGATTTTTGAGAAATGAGGATTCCCAGAGACCGTGGGCTCCTTCCTTCGAAAATCCGGTGAGAGAAAAATGTATATTCGTAACTCTGTAATTGTATAACTAAGAAATTATAATTGAGAAAATTGTACGCATAGCAAATGTTACTATAATGATGGTTATAATTATGATATAAATATCGTGTGACAAATCCCAACTTTTTACTGTAAATTATAGTGGTTTTAATTATAATTATAAAACAATATATATTATAATAAGCAAATATATAATAATATAACACAAAATTAGCCATTTTATATAATTAATATAATCGTAATAAATAACAAATAATGCTACGTGTCAGCATTCTTAACACGTGCTTTGCTCTACACACATGAATGAAACAATGAAGAAGACAACTATTTCAATAAAAACGTACATGACTATATGAGTGTTTACATTCCATTATATTTGTAACTGGTAAATAGTTATAAAATGTTATAGTCGCTATATATAATTATAAATCCAAATTCGCTTTTCCCATATTTTGCATGTTTAGAAGAACTATAAACATATAATTGTCCAAAATAATAAAATACAGTGAGATTATAGTTATTCAAACTACTTTTTTCTCTTAGCGTACGGAGGTGTTCGCGACTAATAACGGTCGACGGTTAAAACTAACGTTTGAAAGCAACGTCGGCCGGCATCGCCGGGGATTAATCGGTCGTTTCCCCTTCTGTTTCTGATTACAGAAAATATGTGTCTTCCAAAAGTCCCTCGAGGATCTCTCCTCGCGGATGGCCGGCGCCGAGGCGATCCAGAGCGGCTGGCAGAATCCAAACGACGCGAACGAGGCGACGGAATTGCTCGAACAGTTGCAGAAATTCGGCGAGCGGCTGGTGCCTATCCAGAGGAACATCGAGGACGCGAACGACCAGGCGAGCGTCTTCGCGTCGAGCAGCGTCATCGTTTCTCACGCTTTACTGGCGAAACTCGAAGATCTGAACACCAGGTATGGCTCGACGGCCACGTAAAAATTTATCACGCGGTATTCTCGGTTCGACCCGTCGCCTCCGAATGAGATACTCGTTCACCCTCCCCCGGCTTCACGCAGCCGGCCGTATACAAGGGGTTTGTCTCGGGAGCGCGGTGTACTTAATTTTAATGACGGAACCTCTCTCCCGGGGGGTAATCCCGGATCTCTCCGAGACGATACCGATGCCCTGCCCCGGGAAAGTGGAGGAACGATGGGAGCACGATCGCGAAAATATCCGCGCGAGATATCCTCTTTACGAGGATCTAAGGTTCCCGCGCAGAGCGCATTTCTCCTTGCGGAGAGCCACTTTGTCTCGTCGGCGAGGTATCGTCGGCGACGTGCTCGAAATTGACGCACCGGCAGGTCGTCGGCAGGCTTATTCTTACAGCGCGTTTCTCGATGCGGCCGGAGGGAAGCTTTAAATTCGCGACGTCTAACTTTTTTCACGTGTTTTCACAGGTGGAAGGTGCTGCAAGTCGCAGTTGACGAGCGTTACAAGTTGCTAAGCGGATTCGGGAAGGATGGCAGCACTCCGGGTAGTCAGGCTTTCCTCGCGAGCAGCGTAGAACCACCATGGGAGAGAGCCCTCACACCCGCCAAAGTGCCTTACTATATCAAGTAATCGATCCTCCTTTTCACCTCGTACCTCGGTCGCCTCAAATTTCCCGAACCGCCCCGCGGCTTCACGGTTACTTCCGAGGAGAGGCCGGGAAGCTCTTTCATCGACACCGCTGAGTCCTCCGGTCTTTCCGAAAGGAACACACCAATTCAGTCGGGATTATTCACTCGCCCGGGGAAAAAAAGACCGATCGAATCAACGGACCGCGTTTTCGTCGGAGGAAAGAGGATTTCCGGAATTTTTACGAACTAAATTTCGTTCTCAGAACCGGAAGTATTGTTTCCTTGAACGAAGATGCGTTTGGTTCGTTGCTGCGTCAATTCGACCGATCTTTCCGTGCGGATTTATATTAAATACCGAGAACAAAGTATTCGGCTACTTGCAAAATCGCATAGTGGGGGAATTATTGTCGGAATTATTTTTAAAATAAGTATTATTATAGTGATAAAATTGGTGATCAAAATATATCATATGCATATTACTTTTTCGTTAAGGGGGGGGTTGAAAGGATCAGTATCGTATTTTCAGTGGCGCATCAAGAAGGCCGCTCATAAATTTAACGTTTGTCAAGCAAAATTACAGCTCCTGTACATTTATTTCACTAACTAAATAATAAATGTTAACTTGAAGCGAGTCGAGGTAAACGTATATACATAATATTGCAAATACGAAAATATTTTTTTATTTTTTTTATTAATGCTTCATTTATACATCAGTTATGATCTAATAGGAATGTACAGATAATAGAAAAAGGCATATAAATATTTAAATGTGTTTATATGTATGTATTTCGAGTATTACTATAAATTATGAACTTTACGCTGCTGTACTTTCAAAACAAAGTAGTCAATAATTCGGAAACTCGCGTATAATGTCTGTATATTAGTTTTAACATCCATAATTATACATCATAATTTTATCTTTAGTTTAGAGGATATTAAAAATAGGAATATAAATAACACGCTAATCTCAAGGAATACGTATACAAAATGTCAACTTTAGTATCTCAGCTGTCGAATGATCAACCTTTTTCTAATTACACGAGCAGTTAGATAATATTTTGATGTACACGTAATGCAGGCTTCATCAAATTCTTATCAGTCTCACTTTACCTCACAATCTCCCAAAAACATCGAGAAGATATAATTGACGAAGATTGCTATAACTTTAATAGCATTAACTAAGTTTTCCTCTCAGCGTGTTTATTCGTAATTTCACTTATTTATATCATATCGAGAAACTCGGCCGTATTAATCGATAACGGCGGTTTTAGTCGCCTAAAATATCTGAGAAGTAGAAAGTAGAAAAGTATCGACGTTCGTACAATTCCGTTACTTCGCTTCGTAATTCATTATTGTCGCGCAGTAATCGCACGGCCGTTGACTTGAGGTAAAATCGCTTTCTTGCAGCCATCATTTGGAGACTACGCATTGGGATCATCCGAAGATGATAGAGCTGATGTCTTCTCTCGCGGACCTAAACGAGGTTCGCTTTTCCGCGTACCGAACCGCTATGAAGCTGCGCACCGTGCAGAAGCGACTGTGCCGTGAGTATCGGCGCGCGTCCTTGGTGATCAATCATACCTTTATCGCTGATTAGTCGGCATCGGGCGTTCATTAACTGTCGCAATTTTCTCGATTAATCACGCGCACTCGCGATATGTATACTGCGTACACAATACATTAATGCGCCCGTCACGAAATTACAGTTCCGCGCGCATAATCGCGACCACCATATATTTATGTTTCTCCCTCGTCGTTTTAGTGGACATGTTGAGCCTGGCTACCGCGTTGGCACAGTTTGATTCACACGGGCTCCGAGCACAGAACGACAAACTGATCGACATCCCCGACATGGTAACAGTACTGACATCGCTGTACGAAGGAATCGCAGCGGACAACCCGGCACAGGTGTCCGTGCCGCTGTGCATTGACCTGGCCATCAATTGGCTCCTCAATGTGTACGACAGGTACGCTGAACTGTCCTCCTACGAGAAGCAAACTGTCTATATATCCTGTTTGCTCGAACCCGGTTCCACAGCACGCTTACTCGTTCCTCCTTCGTCAAGTCCGTCGAGTCAGTCGAAAAGTTCGGCTCGATTTCTTTATCAAATTCGATTCGATCACGCATTTAATGAAATTCCAATGCATTATTTCATGGAAACTCATGACTCGCGAAGAAAACGTGAAAAGGGAATAGGGCAATTAGTGAAATAGATAAGGTATTTAATTAGGGAAGGGAAGATAAACAGATAAATAATTATGTTGAGAATTCATAGTTAATGGCTTTTCGGTCGCTGGATTTTGAGAATATAAAATACAGAATTCAGAATTTAGTGATTAGTATTTCGTTTAGTTTTTACTTTTTTTTTCTTAGTTTTCAGTAGTGATTTTTATTTAGTTTTGCGAAGTTTAGGTGGTAGATCATAAAAGTGTGTAATATACCAAGTTATGTTGTTATCATAATTATAACATTCATAACATTAATTAATTAATTAATTGTATGTTAATTATGCTTTAACTATGATACATGATTGAGTTGATTCTGGAAGTAGGTTAGATTAAAAGTTCTATGTAAATTCAGCAAGTAGAATGGAGGTGGATGACTTAATGTGTTAAGAATAAATAAATAACCTGATTATTCGTCGGTCGACAATCTTTCGCCAACGTTCTGGCAGCATTCCTGCATCTCTAACGTGACGGGTATCCGTTAAAAATCGAACTGAATTTTTCGATCGACTCAATATATTAGATTTCTGTTTTAAAATCGTATTAACTCTCGATTGTGATGTTATCGTACCGCTCGCTGTTATCGAATAAGTCGACTGTATCTTTCGCTATAATCTGCAATGAAGATAACGATTGACAAGGATGGTCGTTACTCAACATTGCTTTAAGTTTACTTAAGGGTGCCTTTGCAACTTTCCACTTACAATTTTCAGCCAACGAACCGGCCAGATCCGAGTACTTTCATTCAAAGTCGGACTAGTCTTGCTGTGCAAGGGGCATTTGGAGGAGAAATATAGATGTGAGTAATGCACGAAGATATACCGGTGGCCAGTATTAGTCTGCGATATAGTTACAACACGCGCTCTCGCGTTATTTCCAGATCTGTTCCGTCTGATCGCGGACCCCAACAGGCTGGTGGATCAGCGCAAGCTGGGTCTGCTGCTGCACGATTGCATACAGGTGCCGAGGCAACTGGGCGAAGTCGCGGCATTCGGGGGATCGAACATCGAGCCCAGCGTGCGCAGCTGCTTCGAGAAAGCAGGCAAGGACAAGAACGAGATCGAGGCGGTGCACTTCTTGAGCTGGCTGCAGCAGGAGCCGCAGAGCATGGTGTGGCTGCCCGTGCTGCACAGACTGTCCGCAGCGGAAACCGCCAAGCACCAGGCCAAGTGCAATATATGCAAGGAATATCCCATCATTGGGTTCAGGTGGGCCGCGTAATTGCTGAAGTGAAATTCGTACGGTGCGAGCGACATCGTTGAGGCGTACTGACGGCGAAAATCACTTCGACAGGTACCGCTGCTTGAAATGCTTCAACTTTGACATGTGCCAGAATTGCTTCTTCTCGGGACGCAAGGCGAAGAATCATAAGCTGACTCATCCGATGCAGGAGTACTGCACGGCGGTAAGGCGGCTTTTTTATAGTTTACCGAGACTCCCGTTAAGGAGGTTCAAGCGCTATTCTCTGATCAACGAATGTTATATTAATAAAATTGCTAGGAAAGATGAAGAAATTTTGCAGTAATATTAGTGAAGTGGAATTCACAAATGCCGTAATATGTGGTAATTTCTTTTCTTAAAAGTGATAAAAATATTAAATATGATTAAAAGTGACAAAATAAAATTTGTAAGGCTGTCACTTGATATAAATACCAATAGTAAGCGAAGAAATGTGAACATGAAATGCGTTCGTTGTCGTACTTAATAAATGACCAGTTTAATTTAATCTGAATTGGAAATACATAAATGCTACGTTAAAATAAATAATATGTATAGAAATGAAATATTATACACACACACACACACACACACACACACACAGAGTCTGTTCAATAAGAAAGTGTGGGTGATAATCTGAAAAGAATAAAAGGTAAAGTCAAGTTGTCTTTTTTAAACGAAAATAGGAGATTTTTAGTAATGCGCAATTATCTAATATTTAATCGCCTCCATTATCAATTATTATTTGGCACCGTTTTTGCACACTTTCGACCAGGTTTTCGGTGTATTCTGCAGTTAAAGAACGCCATGTTACTGCCGATTGTTAATTTTGGTCCTTTAGAACGGTTATCAAGAAACACCGCCTCGTAACGCTTCAAATATTTTTCACTCATTTTTAAAATTAATGTTTACTTTTAACGACTACTCAACGCAACTTTTTGATGTACAGTGCGCAAAAAAGTTAGTTTAAAAATTCAAACGGTATAAGTTACATAGCGCTACTGTGATTTTCGATAAAAATATCACTCACACTTTCTTGTTGAATAGACTATATGTGTGTGTGTGTGTGTGCGTGTGTGTGAGATTATTTCAGATCTGGCGGTAACTTTTCATACATGAGACATGACATGTTTCTATTCACATGTTATCGATTTCACGAATATTCTCATCAAAAGTTCTCGAAATTTCTCTTCAGCGGCAAATTTATGCGACACTTCACTGAAATATGCTCAAATGTTCATTTTATAATTACAATTTTCGAAATTTTTATCTCGCGTACAAATGCGTCAGATTGGAAGAAATTTCTTGTTTCGTGAAATTTCTACACATGCCCTGCACTGTACAAATTCATAATTAAATATCTCGGGAACGATACAGTTTAAAGATAATGAAAATTTCTGTCACGCGTTGTTAATTCGATTGATCATCGTATTACGTATACAATATAGATTTACCTTATATCTAGTCGAACGATCGAACCTCCTTAAGTTGGTGACCTTATTCGAGAAAGCGCAAACGATCCGTATATATGTATGAAATAACGTTTGTCGCTCTACGCAGACCACGTCTGGCGAGGACGTGCGCGACTTCACACGGGCGTTGCGCAACAAATTCAAGTCCAAACGCTACTTCAAGAAACACCCTCGAGTTGGCTATCTGCCCGTGCAGACTGTCCTCGAGGGAGACGCGCTAGAGAGCCCGGCGCCTTCGCCCCAGCACAGCTCGCTCAGCCAGGACATGCACTCCCGGCTGGAGATGTACGCCTCTCGACTCGCCGAGGTCGAGCTGTCGCGCACACGGAGCAACTCCACGCCGGACAGCGACGACGAACATCAGCTGATAGCGCACTACTGTCAGAGCCTGAACGGCGGCGACAACGTCAACATGCCGAGAAGTCCGGTCCAGGTGATGGCCGCGATCGATGCCGAGCAGAGGGAAGAGCTCGAGGCGATGATACGAGAGCTCGAGGAGGAGAACGCGACGCTGCAGGCGGAATACGAGAGATTGCGCTCCAAGCAGACACCGGGATCCACGCCGGAGGACGGTCACAGCACCAGGCAGCCCGATTGTGATATGATCGCGGAAGCTAAGCTTCTGAGGCAGCACAAGGGAAGGCTGGAAGCGCGCATGCAGCTGCTCGAGGACCACAATCGCCAACTGGAGGCGCAGCTGCAGAGACTCAGACAACTTCTGGACGAGGTACGTTCGCCGGGGGTGTCTCGGTTTCTCTATTGATTCGGCAGCGATTGTAAAGTACCTTGAATGATTCGAAGAGGCCGGTAAGAACGCTGGTCGCAAAATTAGACGATTATTTGACTCACGAAGTCAATCTGATAATATCTGATAATATAATATAGCGGTTAACTGACGACTGATCAGTCATATCCGAGTATAGGAATGCATCCGATCGAAATTCAAAAGCTAGTTGCCAGCTAGTGTAGACAAAATTATATTTCCCGGCTCGTTACTAGTTCTTTATCAGCTGATTATTCACCAAAATGTAGGAATTGGTTTTCATGATCCAGCCGTTGTCCAACTATTGCATATCAAATATCATGGAGCGAGCGGCGTGATCTATTCTGAAATATATAGTTGCGATATAAACTGGCTATTAGCCTTCGAAAGTAAGATATCAAGTGAAAATTGCGAATACGTTATTACATAAAAATCTGAAAAAGGGCAGAAGCGAGTGCTGCGTTACTTTGTAAGTCAAATAATTGTTCAATCTCGCAACTAATCACCAGCGCCGGGCTCTTATCGACCTCCTCCAATTACTCGAAGAGTCGTACATTCCGAGAGAGCTCCACTTACACGTTCTTCTTTTTAATTGCGAGACCGTTCACGAGCTAGATCTGATTGCGCCCGAAATCGTCTTTCAGCCGAACGCGTCTTCACCATCCAAGACCGGGACTTTGCAAACTCGCAGTGTAACGGCATCGCAACTGGCGACCGACTCTCCGGCGAAGATGAACGGCCATTACCATGATTCTCCAGGTATATCTGATCGTATCATCCGTAGATCGCGGTTCTCTCGGGGAATAAACGAGCGATATAATATCATGGATTATATACATCGGGGTTCTTGAATTCGGGGCTGTACTAATAACGCATTCGGTCGGATCGTATAATGACTGTCATACATATTCATTGTAACACGTACAACCGGATGTTGAACGCCTTTCTGGTGGTGCTACACTAACCGCATATTAATACAGCGGGGACTCAGTGAAACCTCGGTCGGACGGGTCGATCCGCAATTTCCGCGTTTCAAATCAATTGTAACGCGCACGTCGACTTCGTCGTCCTCGAGATGCGTAGCGACGAATCAAACTCGGTTGATCGCTCGTCACCCGTGTGTCACGAGGAGTCCTTACCGTATTACCCGTGTACGCATATATATACTTAATTACACGCAAACTGGAAGTTAGATGAGCTTATCGCTGTTGGGTATATATGGACATAGGTGGTGGAGGCTCAAGCGAGGGCAGAGTGAGCAGTTTAGAGAGGCCACCACCGCCGCCGCATTCTCACAGTGTCGCCCACAATGTGGGCAATCTCTTGCACATGGCAGGTTCGTTCTCAAATCTATACCGTGAATTTCAATATCGTGTGTCAATTATCGTAGCATAATTCGAGATTCTCATGGCCCCGACCTCTGTAATGCACGTGTCACTTCTCCGCTTGTGAAATAACGAAATAACATTGCTTTCCTGTTTTTCACGCTACAGGATGGATGTAAGGTGAGACCACTATGCTTCTCTCTCTCTCTCTCTCTCCCTCTAGGTGCTTCTAAAATTCGTCGGAACACTTTATCGTCCGACGTTGTCGTTATCGTCGACGACTCGACGATTACGCGAATTGAATGAACGCCGGAATCTACGTCTCTCTCTCTCTCTCTCTCTCTCTGTCGTGTATGGCCGTGTCCCTCTTACGTCGATTCGTCCCATGCTTCCCTCCTCTTACCGTCGTGCACGTCCGAATGTGTGCATGTTTCGATTGTCTGATACGATATCAAGTTGTCGACTAACTATAACAGAGCGCGAGTAAACCGGAGTGATTCGGCGAGAAGGCAGACGGAGGTGGTAAAATACCTTCTCTCTTGATTTCAGGCGACTTAGGCAAAGCTGTGGGCGAATTGGTGACGGTCATGACGGAGGACACATCGAAGACGAATGGACAACGAGCACCACCACCTGCTTTCAAATAACGATCGCGACGACATCAGCAACAACCGACGTCATCGACGACGAGCGATGTCGGCAAGTCTCGAGGTAGACCCGAGCTTGCGCTACAACCCGAATACACGTTGTGAAAAACATTAATCGTAATCATCGACCAATAACAAGTCTGGCTCTAACGCATATCAGAGACAAGTACATGGTATATCTGCCGCGCAAATGCAGGGTCAGGGGACCCGTCCCACTGGTGGTTTTGGGTATTTTATAAGTTTTGATATACGTCATTGTATAGCTGAATTATATCGAATAAGACGATTATGGTTTGGCTTTACGGCGGTCCCCTGAGAGTAACTTTACTACATATTGACACGTCATATCATGAAATTAATCGTAATGAGAAATCAATTGTTATGCTTGCTAGCTAAACTATACGAACAGATTAAAGATTAAAAAAAAAAGATAAATAAATAAATAAAAGATATAATGAGTATAAAGGATACACACGGAAGGAAAAAAAAAAAATATCATCATTAACAATGCATGCAAAAGCAATGTATCAAATCACATAATCTATATAGGTCGTAGCTTATATTTACATACCCATTCTGTTCACTGCCACGGGCTCTTCCTCGACGTAACTTACACAATGTACATGTTTGCGACTCTAGACGACACATAACGGGAAATAGAACAGAAATAAATCCACACCCGACCATTCTGTATCTCCCATCCCTCTTCCCGCCCCTTCCTCTGGCGCTCTTGGAGCTCACATCAATAAACACGGAACCTTTTATAATCGATGATGATAAAGCAGAACGACGCGCATTACAACTTTCAAGTTTATTTTTTACCCAGTTACGTGATTTTTCATATTTTCTAAATGAATTTAAAAAAACGGCAATGTCTATTATTTAAGCCTGCCGAATGTTACTATATCTAAGAGTATATGAATAAGTACCTAACTAACAAACTTGTAGGCTGTATTCTGATATGTAATAAAGTTGTCTAGAAAATATTTGAGCGCGATATTATTGACATGCGAGCTGCTCACTGTGGTTCTGTTATTCAGTGATTGGTCTGCACACACACACACACACACACACACACACATGTATACACATCCATACATAATCAGCCATCTCAAACGGATAATTTTTATATTCTAAATGCGAAGTATACACGCACACACAGACACACACGCGCACATATATATACATATACATTTCTTTACGCATATCACAGATGCCATAAGTTGATAATGATGCTATTGTGTCAGTTCTGATGAGGATGCCGCTTGCGAAATGTAAAATATACATATCTTCGCGAAAGGAGAAAAGTGAGAAAAGAAAGAAAGAAATATCATATTTTACCAACTTGACGAGCATCGTGTACGAGCACCACGAATTGTTATTCGCCGTCGTTAAGTCACGAGAAGATTAATTTCACCGGACAGAGTATAAAACGATTGAATACGTTTCCAAGCTCCAGTCTGTAGTTTGTTGAACGATTGTTGGTTTTGCGATTTCATACATTAATATAACTCATTAAAGTCTAGAGATATTAGTCATATAAAAAGTTATATACTGCGTAAAACATCAAACAGGTAACTACGTTGCTTGTAATATATTGTAATATGACTGAAATGATATGGGACAAAATGCTTAAATAAAAATAATACGATATATATGAATTCTCTCCTCTGCTTGTGAATGTTCTTCTCTTTTTCAGCCGTGTGTGTGTATATACGCGCCGTGTGATTAAGCACGACTTTCTCGTCGGCGTTCGCGATAAGCCGAGATAAATCACCATTCGCGAAATTTCACGCGGCTGTTGGTCGATTGAAAAGTCAGATGAAACATTAAAAGGGCACATCCCTCAGTCAGCAGGCAAGCCGCCTCGCATCGGTTTACAGCTGCTCATCATTTATTCGCTCCTTCCTTCCTGCCCGTCTATGCCCTGCGATACAGCCGAGAAGAAGTCATGCTGTTAAATATATTTCTCGCCTAGGAAGCTACCACCTGCGCTTTGGGGAGGGGGGAGGGGGAGACCTGGCACGTGCCTTCTTTGTTTAATATAAGGGTCGATGTGTGGCGCCAACCTTTCTGAAAAGCCACGCTACATCGCCAGAACACCCGTTGCGCCGTAGCAGATGTTCCAAATGTTATATTTACGAGATTCGAAGGAATGTCCGGAAACATATGGAGTATCAAATAAGACGATCTCGATTACGGCACACGACGTCATGAGTTTCTCGTTTTCGTTATTATACAGTTTTTCTTACGGTATTGTTCCACATGTGGTGGGAGAACTAATTTGACCATTACAGAATTATCTCACTGTTTTTCGCTGATTTATCGAACTTTATTTTATTACAGCGTCTTATATATAAATCCTTAAATATATCACGCATGAATGAAATTTCCAAAACTGAGTTTCTCTCTCTCTCTCTCTCTCTCTCTCTCTCTCTCTCTTTTGTCGCGGAGGAGGATACGTGGAATATAAAATAAAGGAAGTATTCTTCTCGATACGTTTATATCTTTCATAACTCCTTATTCAGCATTTGCGCTGAAAGCTTATTGTTTCAATAAGGGAAACTATGTGTGCTGAATATGGGTCGACATTAAATCTAAATTCTCGGTCAGAGCATCCCTACGGCGCACAAGGACGTTGCCTGAACTGGTCTTCACTCGATCCGGTTTTAATCATCCTTCGAAGGAAATCGTAAGTGAACCGGTAAGCAAAAAACGCACGATAAACTGGTCTTGACTCTGTTCCGAATGCGTAACAGTTTTATTCACGGAATCATTTAGCACACGCACAAAAATGCAGTCCACGTTTTCATTCCAGTCTTATACACATTGCGCTTTAATAACATATTTCTAACATAATATAAAATAAATTAAATTACTTTTCGCGCAACGTATCCCTATGTTATATGCGATAAGTATAATTTCCATATTAATATATAAAAAAAATATTATTTTATTATAGTATTATTTTATCTTTATATAAAGAATAAATCTCTAAAAATATAAATTTTAAAATATTATTTTATATTTTAATGTTCACATTTTTATATAGGCTAGTATTCTATTAATGTATTATTTTGCAGAGTTGGGTAAGTTAATTTTTATTTTTAATTAAGTTGAAAGTTAATGGCTTATAAAATTAACATAGTCAAGTTAAAAATTGCCTAAACAAAAACTAACTTAATTAAANATTAAGTTAACTTATTAAAGTTTAAAGTTAATTATGCCAAACTATGTGTATATATATAAATGTGTGGGTATATTTTATTTTGTATAAATAATCTTTCCATTGTAAATCAAATTTATGTGAAATAATAAAAAAAATAGTCTATTATAGGAAAAGATCGATTGTTGATTATGTTCAGGATTCCATACAAAAAAAAGAGCAGTTGCGTTTAGAGAGAAAGAGATGAAAAAGAAATTCTGCTGACGTTATTTTTTTATTTTTCTTCTTTTCTATCGTAAGCAACTCGGACTAATGATTTTAATAATACAATATTATAATAAATTATTTTAATTATACTAAAAGAAGTTAATAAGTTAAAATTAATGCATTTTAAGCAACTAGTTTAAGTTAAAAGATTTAAAATTAACTAAGGTAGGTTAAACGTTAATAACTCTTTAACTTTGTAACTTAACTTTTACCTGATCAACTAGTTATTATTCGACTCTACCATTTTGAAAGTTAATATACATCAATTTATCGAAACTAATTAATATCGTTAACAAATTTTCAGAAAAAAATAGCATTCTGAACAGCATGACATTTTCGCGCGCAGTATACATAATGTTTCAAAGATAGCAAGATGAATGTCAACGTGTCTGAAACCACGTGCATTCTGCTGGTTCAAATTTCACTAATGTCGTCAACGGTTTAACAGCGGGATCGCGCGGGAGAACTTAGAAAATTTACGCTTACATAACTTACCGATGAGAAGGCAGCGCCTGGTAAGGTGAATTCAATCAATTTTACTGAATACGTTGTTAGTGCGCCTAGGATCGTCTAAGTTCGACATTATCGTCAGATGTGCGAAAGCACATAATTAACACGGGGAACGTTCGCGCGCGCATAGCGCATGGGACGTCTTGCCAATTTGCTTTCGCCGCAGGTCGGTCTTTCGATACATTTCTAATTTTATCGCGCCTCATGAATAAAAAATGTACACCCGGCGCATTCGACGCGCCGTCGAGGATATCGTTTCGTTCGCACCGTTGAATTCGATTCAACCGCGAATACCAACGCGGGAAGAGCATGCCGGGCGGGCCTTTGCCCTTAACGCTTCTTTGCGCGCGACTGTACTCGCGCGAGTCGCGTGAGTACGCGCGCGGTATGCGTGTAGGTGCTGCTCATACGCGAATGCGAGAAGTACCCTCGAAGAATACTCACCACTTACGTACGTATGTGACCACGACCTTGGTGCACGGCACCACCGCGCATTGTCTCACGCAACAGCGCAATGCGCACGGCGGGTCGAGTGCACGTGTGGTCTCTCAGTTATTCGAGAAATCGCGTACCGACGTCGTGAAAGCGCGAATTCGGTTCGCTTCGATCGGTTGATTGATTTCTTGTTTTCTTCTCCTTCGTTACGAACGTGCGAACAAGTCGCGAAGGACGTGTGTGCGCGCCTCATCTTCGGCGGCAAAATTAACGTCCCGCCGAAGAGGCGTCTCGGGGGGGGATACGCACGCCCGTTAAGTTTTCCAATACTGGCGATTGAGTCATCGATACGTGACACACGTACCGATGTGCGTAAACAGAAATTTAGCGCACGCCGCTGAAGGCCGAGCGGCATCGATTTCAAATACGGCACACGTTTATCGAGTACCGAGCCGAACGTCCAACGATAATAATTACGCTCGCATAACCAACGTCCCGGACGTAACGCGCGAGAAGGTAACGATGTAACCCACTCGTCCTCGTGTGGATCCGAAGAAGCGATACCGCGCACATTCGTTCGCGAAAATTCGTTGATTTCGTCTTGCGCACGGAAAATTGAAATTAACTTGTCCATACACGGTAAAATATCTTGTGTTGAAAACGGCCCACCGACATCTTTGTGTCACTTTAACACGGGGAATATGCTAAAAAGCATATTAAAAAGCATACAAATGTTAAATTAATACACTCACCTCGCTGACGTATTACTTTGTAACATATCCACCTTGTTAAAGTAACGCAAAAATTTCGGGTACCATTTATGAAAATTTTTCACTGTGTATAAATCAACTGACGTTTAGTTTTAACTGGAAACTACAGAGACTACAGAGACTACAGAGACAAAAAGAATTATCCAAATTAATTAAATTTCAGCTGTATTATGCGGACAGTAATTGTTACCTATGGGAGCTAGTTTTTATCTATAGAACTAGTTTTTACCTATGGGAACTAGTTTTTTAGTCGTGGGAGTTATTTATTTATTTATTTTTCTCGTGAGAGAATGTACATATTTTACGAAATTGCGGAAGATTTGTGTAAAAACGTGGAGAACTTTTTTCATCGATCCGCGTAGTTAAAATGCAATATTCGTGCAGTGTTGGTGTTTCTCTTGTTTCGCGCGCAGACAGCGATTAAACCGAAAATGCGTGCATCGAGCAAAAGATGCAAACGTGGGGATATACAATATCGAAAAGCGAGCACAGATTTCTTTGCTTTGCTTTACCGCGTATAAGGGGGAAGTTGTTATTAAGTAAATTCCTCGCATTCCTTTCTCGGTACAGTGCTGCTTTTCTCACGGAGCACTGAACGTCCTTAGAAGGCGATAGAAATATAAATAAACCAGAACACGGTCGTAAAACGCGCTAAACTTTCAGCAAATGCAACGGGCGCTCTTTGAAAAAAAAAAATGAAAATGACGAGCGCGTTTCGATATATTGCCGGATTTTGCGAAGATCCGAATGAAATGTTAATTGCAATTTCCTAATTCGGTGGTTCGGAGGTTCGAGACGATAAAAATATAGTATAATTATATCCACTATTATATCTAATATTATATTGAAAAAAATGTGCTTCAAATAATGTTTATTCGATTCAAGTGAAATGTTTGGCAAATATTTACTAGCAGTGAAAAAATAATTGACTATATACAATATGATATTTTCTTCGTATAAGTAGACATTTACTTGTATGTGTTAAAACAATTGCGACAAGTATCAAATTCATAATATTGAGAATATCGGAATTTATTTTTAGAACGTTTAAAATTAAATAATTTAAAACCACTAGATTTCTTCAATGAAAAAGAAGTATTAAATAATTCTTGTAAATACTTTCTCAAATTTCGAACCATTTTACACTTACATTCAGCGATTCATTTACAAACTAAGTATTACTGCGTTCAAGTATTTTCTATTAAAATGTGCTATTAAAGCTATTAAAATATGCTTATATTGATGAAAATATATTACTTAATTTATAGAGCTATTTAAGGAGCCGAAAACAGGTAATTATGTTTACTTGATTCTAATACTTTTTCCGTATAATATTAAAGATACCTTTTCAAATATAGTTATATCTGTATATTAATATTACAGATAATTTTTATGCAGATTATTGTAATGTTAATGTTGATGTCTTTAATATTAAATTGGCAAAATTTCTAAAAGCACAGTTTTTTACCGTTAATGCTGTACACGCTTGTACTTCCCGCGGATTATATAATTCATTCACGCGCTTATTCTTCCATGTTTGCGTGATTCCTTATCGTCGTTTGAATTTACATAAACGACGGCATACCCGCACTTCATTTCCTCGTCTACCACATGCACACACACACAGTGATGGAGGAACGCGTATCATAAATTCGGGCACAAAGGCACGCTTAAACGTGTGATTTTCAATGCGACTTCTTTTTTAACTTTGTCGCCAGTGTTAAAACCATCGTAACTTCGAAGCCGCAACTTTTACGCGTGCTCGCGCGTCATTTTACGCGCCCTTCCGATGTACGACAGCGACAGTTCTTCCGAATCTCACCACGGCGATTTTTTATCACCCTATATATGTGTGAGCTCACATGCCCCGGCGTGATACCAGTCTCGTTTCCAGAACGAGTTCCCGTCGCACGCAGCGAACAATGAGGACCGGCCGGGTGAAGGCATACGGAGAAACCTATAGCCTATATCCATCGAAGGTTCCATGACCCAAGGGGTACCTTTTTTGTTCCATGTAGGAAGACCGCACCGAGGCCTCGGAGAAGGTCGTCCGTTCCTCGGCGATCGCATTCGAAGTCGGAGGACACGTTCGAGGAGTGCGCGCGCGAATTCCAGCGAAATCGAAACTCACAAAACGTCGACGCCATCTTAACTTAATCTCTTATATTCGGGATTAAAGAGACTCGGCCTCAGATGCGAAGCTCGAAAGCGATTCCAAGTTTAAGCACTCCCCTAAATTATAAACTTAACTTACTTAGTTACTTAGAGAAGAAGAATAGCAGGAGCAAGAGCTATTTTATTCGAGCTCCTTTAAAAGATGCGGAAGAATCTTCCTTGAGATTAACCGAGTGCTCGAAATCTTAACTTCGACCGCCGGTATTTTTGAATTGATGAATCGTGCGACGCCCGCGAAATTGTATATACGGCGGGATAATTAACGTCCATCACAATTCCCGAGTCGAAATTTTGACTGTATATTAAACTTTTAATTCTCTACAACACACAGCAGGAGCTCAGATAGCAAAGCAAATTCAATTCTAATGACATTCGAGGATAAGTAAATAATTATCCGTACTTTATTTATAAAACTGATTTCATAATAAATTTTATAAGTTTTATAATAAATTTATCTTATGATAAATTCTTATGAACAGTAGAAAATGTATAAAACTTATTAAAAAATTATAAAACTGTTTAACTAGAAAAATTATGAAACTATTAAACTAGTAATTAATTATATTTTTAACGCATTTTACTTTTTAGCATAGTTTCTTTTTTTCAATGCATTTAGTCCAACATATCATACATTTCTTTATTCCTTCGAAAATGTCCTGCTAATCTAGACAAATTTATTATGCAAGTATGGATAATTGTCAACTTACCCCTGTAATTTATTTCAATTTCGTTTTCGATGATGTCTTAAATTTCCGTTTTCGCTGATCTTAGCGTCGAAATAGATCGTTTTGAATATTTATTATTCAATTATAAACTTAATAATTATGAACTTAATCGAAATATCGAAACTACTTATAGCTTCATGTTAGCGTTATAATTAAATCTATAAAATCAAAGATTCAACAAATATTGAGATTAACAAAAGTAGAGTATCGTTAAAGTTGTTAGTCTAGTCTACAAGCCACCCAAGTGGACGCAAACGATCTTTAAGAGTGTCGAAATAGCATAGAAATTTCGACTTGGGATGGCTTTGAAAAAACGGTTATGAATTTCCGTACGGCCGAGAATGTCGATATGACGACGTCATCTCCGGCTTAGCCGGGAAGAACGAAGCACGTGCGAAACAAGATTCGAATTTCAGGTTAGATGCAGCCTAAAATTCCTTCACTATTCCGGACATTGTTTTTTTTTGTCATGTGAAATATTCATCAGTTTGAATCACATAACTCGTGATGTGAGAAAGAAATCCTCTCTCGTCATTTTAAAATAATTATTCGACAAGAAGCAAAAATGTAAAGTACGTTACCGGACGTCGAGCAAAATGCCCAAAACTTTTCTTAACGCAGTTAGGAAACACATGTTACATCGCGTCGTTTCACGTTTAAAAATCTACACATTTTGACCGCATATCTTCGCACTTTTCGTGCTAAAACGAAAACGGTTGATGTAATATTCTTAAGCAATTCACAGCTGAAAGAAAAAAAGGAACAAGTGCGCAGAAGAGAACCCACGAGAACTGGAGTTGGTGAAATTCACGTCTGTTTCGGTCGCGCATCTTTCCGCTTTTCGTCCTAAAACGGAAATAGTTCATGTCTTTTCTCAAGTCCACCTATTGTAGATCCGGATTTAAAAGAAACAACTGTTACACTGAAAAAAAAGTGCCAGGATCAGGTAAATGTAATTATCTGTTTTTCAGCCTTTTAAATCAAGTATTATTTTTCTCAATTTAAATATATTCTAATAGTTTGCAGTAACCCAAGTAGCATAAGTTGGTTGGCTAATCATTGTCCAACATTGGCGACAGTTAGCCAACCAATTTGTGATGCTCGGGAAATAGTTACTTGAACGCAGTAATATCTTAATTTGCAAACGAATGACTGAATATAAGTGCAACATGGTTCTATAATTAAGAAAATAGAATGATGCAATACTTCTTTTCCACTGAAGAAGCCTAATGGTTTTAAATTTCGATTCTTCCCTCTCCGTCCGGTAAGTATTTTCAACAAATAAATTCTGATACTCCCAATATCACGATTTTAACACTTGTAATTGTCTTAACACACACGTAAGTATCTACTCACACGGAAGGAAATATCATATCGTACATAATCAATTATACTTCTACTTCTAGTGAATATTATGGAATAATTACCAAGCAATATATTGGAGTAGCCATTTCATTCGGAAGTCGAGTAAATATTACTTCGACGCCATCGCTTCGTTTTTTCGGTGTGCCATGACTATATTGCGGACCCAGCCCGAACGTTCACAGTCAAAGAGGAGAGAAAGAGGCGAGAGTGAGTGTGCTGAAGAGAGACAACTGCGAGAGCCGGAGCCGTTGGCGCGAGATTCACGAGAGCATCTCGCGGCGGCTCTCTCTCTCTCTCTCTTTCGCGGACGACCTTCTCTCCTCGCCGTGTCTCCGGGGGCTCCGGTCGCCGTCTGACGTCATCTCCGGAGCGGTCTGGAGAACGGAGGTCACGTGCTCGCCGCCAGACGAAAGCTCGATACTCGTGTGCGGCCAATAGGCGCGTCGCGGGAACCCGACGGAGCGTGTTGTCGCCGGCTGGTCGCCGCGGCTCCCTTTCAGTTGAGTCGCGTCCGTCGGAGTGCGAGCTTCGTCTTGTCACGGCCTGCTGAGACCCCGCGGATTCCCGCCGTTCGAACCCGCGCCTCCGTGTCACTCCGTGCGAAACGCAGCCGGAAGCGAGGAGACAATGGCCTGCAACCGAGCCACCAAGTCCGGATTCGCCGCCGAGGCGCAGAGAAAGGTGAGAGGTGACCGCGCGCCGATCAGCCGCGTTTTCTCTCCCGTGCTCGTTAGCACTCCTGCCACCCTGACCTAGTCAACAGAGCCACCCCCAGCCCCGGGCTACGTGGACTCGACCTACTGAGGAGGGTGCATTTCCGCGCAGGCCCGGCTCGAATCCGTGGCACCGATGTTATCTGGCCGGACTGACAAGGTCAGGCTGAATGTGACGTGAGGATATTTTTCAATCCGCCACGCCGATTGCCGGTGGAAAGTCGCCGATGCATACTCGATTAGAGACCGCGAAGTTGATGATCGGTGATTGTTGTTGCGCGTTATGACAAAGAGAGCGAGAGGGGCCGGGGGGTGGGTCGATCGGGGTGAACGTGGCATTGGAATATTTTTCAACTGCGCGACGTTAATTGTTGTCGTTGGAAAGTCGTTGAAGGTGATGACCGCGTCCTCGATTGGAGATCACGGAGTTGATAATCGGTGATTATTATTATTATTATTATTATACGTTATGGGAAAGTAAAAAATTCGAGGTGGATATCAATCGAGATGAATATGACGCGGGATATTTTTCAATTGCGCGACGTTAGTTGAAATTGGAAAATCGTCGAAGGTGGATCATTGATTGTCCTCGATTAAAAACCGCGAAGTTGATAATCGGAGATTATCGCTACGCGTTATAGGAAAGTAAAGAGGGAGGGGTGGATCAGATTCGGAGTAAATGCGACGTTGGAATATTTGTCAATCTCACGCCACGTTGATTGTCGTTGGAAAATCGTCAAAGGTTACAACCGCATCCTCATTATAAAATTAACAATTAGTGACTATTATTGTGCACTATCGGAAGGCGAAAGGTGAGAGGTGGGTCGAACGAGGGCGTAATTTCCGACTGCACAAAGCTAATCGTCATTATGGAACCGTTAAAGGTAATGTTTACGTGTTTGATGAGGATCACGATGTCGATATTCGACGGCTGTCGATCGCACCATCGGGGAGTATCGCGACGTGTCACGTCGATCCAGTGCTTTTGATTGATCCTCCCGCGGAAATCCAGGATACGTTGGCGCGCAACAGGACGTTCGGTGGGACGGGGAAGTCGCGGGACCGTTCGTCGGAATGACCGTCGGAGTCATCGTTCGCATCGATCGCTTGCTAATGCAATAAGCCTCGTCTCGTTAAATTGATGTCAATTAAATGTATCGATAATTTGAATTGTGTCGTCGTTCGTGGCTCGAGGCAACGTAGCGACAACAGCCGCTCTCGTTTCCGACCGTTGTTGCAATTGGTTATTGCGAGAGAAATCACCGGCGGCTCGCGCATTGCGCGGCACAAGTGTTACGGTAAATACCGAAGCGGACCTTCGCCGCTCTGTATCCTTGTATCCGCGCGCAGTTCATGTTTATCATCATTTCTGCGCCGATAAACATAAAGGATCGCGAGAGGAAACGCGAGCGTAACAAAATAACAAGAGGTCGAACATTTATCAAACATTTGGGCTTTTCAAGGATTGTTCTGCGATTTCCCAACGATTTTTGCCCGACGATCCACAAGCATGTTGCGATTTTGTGGGAAAAATATGTTTTTCATTGTTTCATTTGTTTTTGTAAAAATTCACTCATAGACGAGAGAAAAGGAAAACGTGCGTGAAATATGTTCGAAGCGTCGCCGTCGCTTTCGCGAAAATATTGTTATTTTAATCCGTGAAACATTGGGAACGGACTTTCGGGGAGAATCATCGATTGGCTATGCATATTCCGTCTTGTGCGCATACCTGAATGAACGTGGGGAAAAAGTGCCGTTAATTATTCAACACTCTGGAATTATAATAAGCAAGAGCGCGGCGGAATTGAATTCGCTCTCGCGCCGTGTTTAAAGGTCGAAATTACAGACTGTGAACCGACATGTAGATAATCGCGATAAGTAATCGCATGCGATCTCGCGATAAACAAGCACCTCGCACGAATGTAATCAAGATGAAAGATAAGGGAAGTAGGACGCGGCGAAAATTTCGTTTTATTTGAACGCAACGCCCGTTTCGCTCGGTGTGCTCGCTCGGCGTCTCGATATTTCCCCGTTGAGGAAAACCGGACCGCGTCGTTCCAAATTAATTAAAACTGGACGTTCCGAGACACTCGGTGCGTGCCTCGCAGAGCGGCCAGCCGATCCTTGTCTTGATTATTTAAATTAAATTTATGAAATTAAATAAAATTATATGAAATTAAATTTATCGCGAAATCCGTCAGATTCTATACAGGGTGAGGCATTAATTATTACCACCTTCAATATCTTCAAAATATAAGAGAAGGGGGGAAAAATTCGTTTAACAGAAACTGCATTGACGCCAAAATGGTCGGCACACGTAAATTTTTTTCATCTTTCATCTATAGACCATCTAATCTATATCTAATCTATATCTAGACTATCTAATCTATATCTAATAATAGACTATCTAATCTATATATTAATAAAATATTTTTGTTTATCGAAGACACACAGTATATACAATAAAAAAATTTTGTGTTTAACATATTTCACATCCTCCAAACGATTCATATAAATTTTTGTGCTAATTTAATACAGCATGAACATGTTGAAAAGTAACGTAAAATTATATTAAAAATTAACACAAAATTAATATCCACGTAGTATGTTAATCGACGCTAAATTCATAAAAAATGTTATTTTAACACACTTACACACGTTGAATATCGACTCGGCACAAAATATCGAGATAACATAAGCACGGTATGTAGATTGACATATAGTATGGTAAAAATTTTACATAAAAATTTGAATAAGGACCGATTTTAACACAAGTTCAAAATATTTTTTTACTGTGTATACAAGATGGTAATGATTAAAGTAATCGTCGAAAAGAATTTTTCAACACGGGCACACATTCCCGAAAGGCGCGCTCATCGCTCATCGCCGCGTCAGTTTCCCTTCCTTACCTCAGGTATCCTGGGGAGTACGGGATCGTCGGTCCGGGCAATACGCGCGTTTGGTTCCGTAAGCGGCAACAGCTGCTAGACGTTCGTTTCCTTCGAGGGGAATTAAAATGAGATCCAGTTGCCGAAGAAGGGAGCGTCCCTCGCTGAACCCGCTGGCCATGGTACACTTCTTCTTCGGTTGTTCGCACTCTTCAGCTCCCCGGTGTACCTTCTCAAGCGTTTCTCCACCGCGGTGGCGGCGCGAAATTGCGCTATCCTGCCCGCAACGACGGCCGATGGAGCTCTCTCGGGTCTCCCTTCGCGAGACCGCGCCGGCGTGACCAACACTCGGACTCATTTAACCCTCTGGGAGAGGCGTTGCAGAAAATTCGTATGCTAATTTTACGGTATTACTTGCATAACTGCTTCGCAACATCGCGGAATTCACTCGGGAACCGATCCTTGCGGGAAGCCGATGCGATCACATTCCGGAGGACAAAATATATTTATGCACAAGGTATTACATGATATTCTGTATAAACTTGCAAACTTGTTGCTGGTGTAAATTGAAGACGAAAACACTCTGTAAACGTGGGTCTATTTCGAACGGTTATCAATCCACGAGTGTTTAAAGTTTATATATGATAGCACAATTTTTTGGAACATTTTTTTGTTAAAAATGGGAAATAAGAAAGGAAACGTAAAGTTTACAAAAGTTGTTCAAGTCGATGTCCTTTGAAAAAAGGGAATTAACTGTGTCCATGTAATATAACTGAAATTTACTTGCTTAATCTAGTTTTCAGCCGTAGCAGCTAAAAACTAAGTGTAGAGACAGAAAAGTTAGTTAAATTTATATTATATGAAGAGCTAATTTTTATATGTAAAAGCGATTTGTTACTTATATGAGCTACTTCTTTTTGCGCAATACTGATACACAGTACGGTTTAAAATGGGTAACCGCACGAAGAACATCATGATTGTTCCTTATTCGTTCACACGCGTCATTAACAAACTGTATTAATTAAGCTCGAGTGTTATTTTCCTTTCGTATACTAAACTTTTCACTCATATTCATTTGTCTCTTTTCCTTTCTTTATTTGTCATTTTTAATAAAAAGTGCCCCAAAAATTGCGCTATTATTTATAAACCTGTGAAACTTACAGCTGAATAATCGTTTCGAATAGAACATATATTTCCGTTTTCTATTTACATCAGAAACATGCTCCTTAAGTTTGCACAATGTATTATGTAACACTCTGTGTATGTTGGATATTTTCCTTGCGAAGAAATTAGCAGTTCTTTGCTCATTAGTACAAAACAATTAACGACATCGGTGATTAGCTGCCGATGCGACGAAAGCCGGCCTGTTGTTTCGACGGGACGGAAATTACCGAGGCGGAGAAAAATATTTCGCGAGTCGCTATACCGCAGTGCGCAGTCGCCACGAGGTTTGTGGACGAGCGCTCATTACGAACCAAGATATGCTTATCGTCTGCGGAATGCAGTTCTTGCCGGCTCATTATACTTCACCGGTACGAAATCATTTGTCTCAGAACGTCGCCTCGTGTACGTGTGCGTTGAGATCGACTGTGGCCGTCGCGTATTGAGAACCACGGATATAAGAGTCTCATAATGAGGAAGGAAATTTAATCTCGCTCGACACTCGCGTCGTGTCCCCCTGGTCGGAATTTTTTCCGAGTTTTCTTCGCGTGTGCATATTTTTAACGCTTATTACGGAGATAAACACGCATAATGCGCGCTCGTGAAATTTTACCGATAAAAAATTCGTTAAAACCCTATTCCAAAATAATACACACATGTACACGTGATGTCGCGCATGTGTAAGTGAGATATATTTTAGAGTCAAAAACGACCCATTTGAGCATGAAAAATGCACGTGATCGTGAATGTTATGTCATTAATACCTATCATCGCACTTAAGATCAGAAAGAGAATCATAACTTCGCAAAGCGCGAATGCTGATTAGCGGTGAATATATCATTACAATCGCCGGTGAATGCGCGACACCACGCGCTGTAACTACAATTTCAAGGTAGCGTCGAACACGTGTAATTACCGCCATCAACGCGGTAAATTGAAAGTCACGAGCCGTGACGAACGGCTCCCATAATTACTAGATTTTCCAGTTCGACGTCCCCGTCTGTTTGTATAAGCTGTAACGTAAGAATAAGCGCGCCGTGACGATCAACAAGTGACTTGACACTGCTCGATAATATCGTAGACGTTACGAGGTCTCGAGTGTGAGAAATCATTTCCCTCGGGAAAAAAAAGTCAAATTGATTTCCATTCATTGATAAGAAAGCCAGCATTATCGCGGACATGACACAACCGCTCAGCGCTCTTTGAATATCACAACTAGTATGACTTATCACTCTTGAGCGAGGCAAACATGCTCGCACTTCTACACCGCGATTCTGCACCGGAGATGCAAATACGCACGTTCACGATTTCATGTTGCGCGATATTGCACAGTAAATATTGATAGAAATGTACATAACGAGCTCATTTTCTTTAATATATATATATTTTTTTTTTGCATCGTTCTTAGACTTCGCGTTTCGTTACTTATCTAATAATCAATAAAGAGATTTCTTCGTTCCTACCTCCTTTGTCTCTCCTTCTTTACACGTACTTACGCTATTATTTTATTCTATTGTAATTTTCCCCGAAGTATGACTTCACAGCGGCTCACCGATGGTAGTAGATCCAATGGTAGTAGATCCCCTCACGGTCTTCTGCGAATACCATGCTCGTACGATGAATGTGTAGTATTATGCCGGTATTCTAAAAATAGCGATGCTTCATCCCCGAAGAGGATATCTGTATTAACGGCCGGAAGTAACATAAAGTGGTTTCCGTTCTAGGAGCGAATAGCGGAGAATAAGGATTCTCGCGCGCTTCTTGCCGCGTTCTTACGCGTCTCGACGCGTGCGACAAATAGATCGTCCGATTCGCGTCTCGTGATTTTTTCACACCGGGATCATAGCCCCGTTAAGACCGTATAATTATCTGGGAGAGTTCACGTTGATAAGAAAACTACCAAGTCATTCAGCAATTAAAAAGTCAGTTATTGAATCACCAGGCTGACTAAACATTACACTGGTGGTCTGCATTTCTACCATATTTTACGATCACATTCGATCCCTTCTAATATAATTGATTATAATATTTATTACATACCATTACTTATATTTATATATGCACACACACACACACACACACACACATATATATATATTTATTTATTTATTTATATTTATATATTTATATATTTATATATTTATATACCCAGCAAACATAATGACTTATTAATAACATCATGTTTGCTGGCGTATATATTATATACAGCGTGAACAACAGGGACAAACTTCGCGAGGGCGTGAAAGCATAGATTGAGGTAAACGGAAAAGGTCTTCTACTATTTTTAGATTATTAATTAAAGAAGCCTCTATATATGGCGATTTTCAATAATTAATAACTCGAAATTTTGCGTGTTGCTTTCAAAATAGAGAACTTGATTGTTCATCTCAATCTGTTCCACGCCCTCACGAAGTTTATTCCCGTTGGTCTGTGACATCCGGTATATGTGTATATATTACATATATAATTTATTACAATATTTGCCACAATCTTATCATAACATTCTGTGCACGATATTTTTTTAAGAAGATAACTCCGAAACGCTCGAAAAATTCATGTACGACGGAATAACGTGTGAAGAGCATTAGCATTCTGTTTACACAGCGAGTATCTCGCGAGACATGTACTGTGAACTTTTCGGGAAGGCAATAAATACATAATTTTAAGCGGGAAACACGCAGTAACAACACACGGTACGATCGTCGGTCGCTCTCGAGCGTTAAGAGGATCTCCTACCCGTAACTCATCCCCGAGATGCCAAAGCCGCCGAGAGACGGGACGTGCGCGAAAGCCACGCGACGTTTAATCCCGCCGTGCAAATCGCAAGATACATATTTATTCGCGGAACTCCGTAATCGCACGGCTCGACGTATCATTTACGTGAGGCATTACGGCTGATAGAGGCATTATCGCACCGAAGTCGACTTCGAGAACGCATTAACACATGTCAGAGTCCGAGAGGAGACGAGGGGCGTGGCGGTGTTCTTCTTTCCGCTTCGCTTGTTCCCCTTAATCCGACGTCGCTCGACACGCGCTGGAAAAACATTATAATTGACGTCTCACCGCGGACACGAGTTCGCGGACGCGAGCGACGTTCTTGCGCCGAGCGCAAATCGCTTTCCATCCAGCCGTATCCCCGGCGAACGCGACGTCTCGAATTGTTTATTCACGGCTTCTTGCGCGAGAACACTTCGCGCTACTCGCACTCGGCGATTGCCAGTCTCCGAGTCTCGTTACCGCTCGGGAGGATGCGCGACCTACTCGCTTATCCGCGCTAATGCCCGCCCGCTTGCGACACGAGCAGCCGCCGCGGGAAGCACTTAATTGTGGAGCGAACCAGCCGGATCGGAACATGGAGGAAACGTAACGCAGACAACACACTCTGAGAGAAAAAGGATGGAGAAGGGGGTCTCACTTGGAAACTTTCGTTCGACGGGTGACTTTCGGGAAGTTTTTCGGAAGAACTGGCAAGACATACATTTCTGCAGTTTTGCAGAATATTTATCTGTGCTTTTCATGCTATCATTATTATATGTGTTATATTCTATATATTAAATAGTAATTTCTCTACGCATTATCAGCCGCGATGTTATTAAAGTTAGAAATAATTTTGTTAATGCTGAACGTGAAAGGCTGGCCGCCACGACTTCGGACGTAAAACAGCACAAAAGTTATTAAACTACAAACTTATGGCTATCGTCCCTCCACCACGATAATATCAATATCTTCAATATTTTTATTTATTAAGAACTCCTAAAGCTGAAAAAGAACTAACCAGAAATTTACTTTTCTTTCCTTAGCCGTGCCATTTTGTGAAATGTCAATTTTTATTGTCCATCGTGATAGGGATGATAGCTACAAGTTTTTTCCTCGTTTTGTTTTCAAAAGTTTACAACATCTGAAATAGTGGCGATATTGTAAGCAAAACTTTTGTTCAGTGTTGCAGAAAATTATTTATAAATATATTAATATTGAAGGTAATAATAGAAATATAATAATAAGAAATATAAAAAAATATAATAATAAGAGAAATATGATAATATAAAAATATAATAATGTAGAAATTATATTACTAAATATACTTAAAATGCAGATAAATATTTGCACAAAACTTCAGAATTGTATGTCTTATAATTTTTCAAAAAAGTCTAAAAGTCAACCACAAAACGAAACTTCAAATATTTGAATGCCCCGTTAATATCACTAAAATTATAGCGTTTTTTCGCGCCAACTATATCTTCTTGTTGTTCCACAAAAAATAATACGGCAATATGCATATAAACTGTTATTGCCACAAACACTATATCAACAGTCACGAAAAAAAATGGTTTTCTCGATTATATTTCTTTCCTACTATACACAGAAAGATATATACGTATTCAAATAAATATTACTTGCTTCAAATATTTCATGCATTTATATACCCGCAAATATATCATAAGTTCAATCATAAGCATCAAATTTATCCAAAATATATTTCGAGCCCTAGTAAATTTAGCACTTCCATCCATAATGTTAAAACAAACTTCTCGGTTTGCTTATTCAAATTAACCAAATTTAACGTTTCTTCAATAAAGTTTATAATATTCTCGGAAAGAGAATAAATTCTTTTTTAAGTATAACGAGCTTTTCCAAAATTTGTGATGAATATATTTTGAACATTGTTCTCTTTTGTTATCAAAAAGATATTCTTCGTTGAAAATATAACTATCATTTAAAAGGAAGAAAATCAACTGACTAGTCGCTTTTTTCAGAAGTAGAATGATATTTCTCTCTCTCTCTCTCTGTGTATGCGATTATAGTTGCAAACACTAGTTTTCCTCTCAGTGCGGAACGGTGCGCCACGCCGTTCTGCCCGAAAACTTTCTCCACCGGCATGACTCACTTCGGCATAGCTTCTTCCTTATGTCACACACGTCGCCGGTTGACGAACGAACATAGGCGGCTTTAATTATCGATATTTCGCGCGTGCTGTATTACCTGAGCAAACATTCGCCGCTTTCGAGCGGATTAGTAGTCGGCCACACCCTTGAGCGGTGACTTTGCTCGAGCGCTCTGCGCGAGCTTCGATCGCGAAGCATGAATTTTTCAAGAAAAGGATACTGCCCGATAGTCGTTACACGTCACGCTGTGTCGTAACGATATATGTGTCAAAGTTATTCCCGAGATTGGTCACTCCGCGTATTTCTCCGATAGAGAAAGAGACTATCGAGGGAAGAACGATTTTCCTGGACACTCGAAGCTGCAGTATCTCGGAGAGTTTCTTTCTCATAGAAGTGGAAAAAGACCGCAGATCTGTAAAGGCAGAAAAACCGAGTCACGTAATCGACGTAGACAATGTTTCTTCGGGCAGTTTGTTACGCTGCTGCGCTATCGAGTGCAGAAAATGCCAGTGCACAAGCCGGATATCCTTGAGACGTTCTCTTGACGATCTGTTCAAAGATCCTTTTCTTTTCTTCCGATGTGCGTCTCAAAGGAAGAATATAGCTATGTAATATCTTCGGCTGTGGGAGACAGAGACGTGAATAAACTATCGAGAACGCAGGAGATGACCGAGTTCCGAAGACCTCGCCGTGACCTCGACAGGAACCCCCCATTGTAACCTTGCATTCTTCTCAATTAGCGGCTATGGGCTCCCATGACCGGCGAAAAGTCAGTCGCACGGTCGAAACGGGACGGTCAAAACGCACGGAAATTCTCAGAAGAAACGATTGTAAATACTGAGCGAAAATTTCGCTCGTATCTTGCGCTAAAAATTATCGATCGAATCGATAATACAGCAAACATTCGCTCTCGGGAAGAATCGAATTTGAAATTTCAAATGAATGATTGCGACGATCAAAATTAAGCAATGCAGTAGCGAAGGACGATAAAAACCAATCGCAGGTCTAAATTGCATTTATTTATTTTAAATATACACACGGAGAAAAAAGATTTGTTGAATTAACCTATTTCGTTCCTCTGTTGCTTTATACACAGTAAAAAACTTTGTGTTAAATGTAACATATTTCACGTGTCACAAACGGTCCGCTCAAATTTTTGTATTAATTCAACACAAGGTGAATATGTTGAAAAGTAACATAAATATTATGTCAATAATTAATACAAAATCACCTAACGCATTAACGTTCAACGCGATTAATACATTAATCGCCACTGAAGTATAAAATGTGTTATTTTCTTACTTAACACATGTTGGATATCGACACGACACAAAATGTTGAAATGACATAAACAAAATATTTTAAATTAATACATGAGTGTATTAAAAATGTAACAGAAAAATTTTAATTACAATCGATTTTAACACAAATACAAAATATTTTTTTATTGTGTAGAAACAGCAAATTTACCTATTTTCAAGAATTTATTTATCTATGACAAAGTTAGATTCTAGCCTAGATCTTGTTAGTGAAATATAACTTGGACTTCTGCCTTTCAGAAAATTATGCCACCTGGCTACCACCCACCACCCTTTGGCGGTAGGTGGGGGTGGAAAATAACCTTGTAAAACGTACTTTTTTAATTCATTAATTAAAATAGTAAAAAATAAAAAAATTGAAAAAACAATGATGAGATATTGTTGCCAAAAGTTAAAATCGCCGATAATGACGATTTCCGTTATGATAAGATTTACCACGTATACGCTACGTGTCACTCAAGGTAGATGACCTTTTTCGGGGAACGGCTGGTCAGAAAATTCTGACTTTAAGTTTTTTGAGTTCTTCGGGTACCAATTACCCTAAAACGGTACTTGGATCTCATGAACCTCAATATTTTTGCAGCTCGGCCAAAATTGGTTCTTCGAGCCAGAAATTGTATTTCCCGCAACGAAAACGCCTTTAGTCCGTTCATATCGTCGCGTTAATTCAACCAATCTTTTTCTCCGTGCAGTAAACACGAGTACAAGCCGTTCTATTACCGGAAGATTGAAAGTGTTTGGAAGAAGCAAGATGAATATATATTTAAATATCAAGTCCTCGGAACAAGGACCTGTTGAAGAAGCGACATGAGATGTATATGCGCACGTGTACACTCGCTGCCTTCGCAATTTCGCGTGACGCTCGCGCTGCTTCTTATTACTCATTCATGCGACGAGGCGAATGCAACCTCTTCGTACGAACCTCGGCGAGCGAGCTCTCGTGTATTCGTGACCGGCGCGAATTTAAAGATGACGTTATTCCGAGTTCTGTCGTGATGAATATCCCAATACGTATTCAAGTTCTTAAATGGCCAGGCTGTACGGAAACCTATGTGCGCGTACACACGCTTGCGCGAGCAAGAGAGTCAATAACGGCGTCAACGGTTGAGTAATCGAGTCGGTTCGCGTGACTTCGGCACCGAATCGTAATATCCCGGCTTTCAATTACGCAATTATCAACTGCGAGCGAGCTAAACTGCGCCCCCCAATAATATCGCGTCTGTTTATTAGGAATTAAAGGCGTGCGCTCGTTTTGTGCGAAATCTTCGAAACGGCTCGCTAACGATGCGGGCTTCTTATGCGGGCGAGAACTCCGATCCAGCAACGAGGGACGCCGAGCGTCCCGACGGCTGGTGAATTGCAAAAAGAAAACCGCAACGTATTCAGCCCGCGATGAACAATTATGAATAATTCTAACGGAGAGGTTCGGGATCGGTGATCCCAGGAGAGATAACCCCGTAAGAAGGCGCGCGACTTGCAGAAACGGTTTACAGGTTCAACGGGATAGTTAGCTAATGATGATCACCTCGCGCTCAACGAGATACCCCGGTGCCTTGTTCCTTCTTATTACATCGAGAGATGTAAGGCTACACGCGAGCTAGGATGATCTAACGTGTTATTGAAGAGACTTGAGACCGTAGTTTAACGGTCTTGATTTGTCGGCGAAGTTTAACCGATTAGCCACATTTGGATTTATGTGAACTCTCAAGGCAGCTTGAAAATAAAGAAACAAACGAAGAGAAAGATATTGAAATTGAAATTTTAGAAAAAAATTCAAATATACATATACCGGGAGAAGAAAATATCTAAGAGATAAAAAATATTTGGGTACTGATGATACATTTACTTAAATTCAAGTTCTTTTATTTAAATGTAGAATAAATAATTGCTTCCATACATACATGAGAAACTATAGGTTTAAGAAAATCTAATAATATATTGTCACACATTTGAAAAAAAATTTTTTCTCAGTGTACAAATACGTATTTTGATATGAATAAATATATATTATTAATTCTCATCGAATAAATATTTTTTATTTTTTTAATACTTTTTCAGGGTAGATTTTATAATAAAGGAAGTTAAAAAGAGATACATTGGAAATACAATTTTTGCTTTCCTTATAGCGATAAATTGAAGGTTGCAGTAGTAAATAGTATTTTTTACTTTATTATGTTTCAACATACTTCGCGAACGTTCTCTCAATATGACCGCTCTCTTCTCGTTTAGAGGTCCTTATACGGCCAAGAGCAACCGGACAACCTTCGGGCTCACAGAACGCGCGTTTAAGAGATCCCGGTGAAACCCGCGTGTGTGCGGATAAGTCGCGTAAGGATTATGCAATTGATCGACCTCACAAAGTGGGTCAAAGATTTTGCCGGTAATGCGTATATATATCGTGTTGATTCGCGAGAAGTTCGGTCGCTCGTAACAAGCCTGCGCCTTTTAAGGACAATCGTTAAGCACGAACTTCCTTTAGGGAGCAGATCTTCCCTCTGATCCTCGGCTTGAAACATGTTCTATTAACTAGTCGACGCGCAGATCTATTAGTATTTGCGAAAGATCAAAGTTTAATATTGAACATAACCGATACATAACCGAATAGCACATAACTGTTTATAAAATATATCTTATATTTTATAAACAATTATGTGCTATTCGGATATGTATTGTCATTCTATGTTATTCTCAGCGCTTGAATTATTAATATACAATAGTTTGAAAGATATTGAAAAAAAAAAAATATATATATATATATTGTTATTTATTTATATATATAGTTATCTTATATTTATTATTATATTATAATAATAAATATTATTATTAATTATTATATTATAATAATAAATATATATATATAATATATGAAAAAAAAAATATATATAGTTATTTATTTATTTATTTATTTATAAAAATATATTAATATAAATTTAAAAAGTTATTTATAACTTATATACAAATTTATTATAAATAAGCTTTCAAATTTATATCAATCTATTTTTATAAATATACACCTGTACATATAGATTTACAATAAAAATTATATTTAGCCTGCATATTATATTTAATATAAATTATATTAATAAATCATTGTTGAAATGATTTCTCTAACGCTGGCAGGAACCAGCAGGTATCTTCGTTCGGCTGTAAGACTCCGACGTTAAACTGTTTAGTGATCGAGCATCTGGTGAGATTACGACCACCCTAGTCAATAAACAAAACGACTTTGCTCGTCGCGACACAGTCGAGCAATTCGTTCAATCTGGGCTTCATTGACGACAGCAGCAGGCCTCTGACCCAGTTCTCGAGACCGTGAACGTGCGAACGTGTGTCATTACACGAGCGTCAATGTCGCTGAGTACAGGGGCGCGCGTGCTAAAACATCTAATAATTCTTTAATTACGGACACTTGCCCCCTTCGCACTGTTAACGCGCTTCAATCAATTTACGGCGCAACTTGGAGCGGCCGGGCAGACGTGTCAATTTTCTCGCATCCACCGGCAGCTTCTTAGTTTATTCCGCGGAAAAACAACTGCGGACCTTATTCTACAACCGTAGATAAAACGGTAATCGGATAATATGACGAAGAATTCCTCTTACGAGTGTTCTTAGACGTAATAAATCTTATAAATCGCGCATTCGTCATTTTTAAATCCAACCGCGATAGATGTCATATCAGAATAACTATAAGCTCCTCGTGTGTCACGAATGTATAAGGTCGCTCGATCGTTCGCGGAAATCGCCGATTATTTTCCCGGATAATAAATTATCACTCGCTCTAAATGACGATATTGCGAATACGAGCTGCTACGAGTGAGAGTGCATCGCGACGTAATATTAAATGTAAGGAATGAAACGGTTTAACTCGGGATTCTGCGACGAGGGCTTCATTCCCGGGCCAGTTCAAGAGATGTTGCTCCCACGAGCGATGAGCGAGAATCAGCTATAAAATTTCGGGAGTCACTCCGAGGAGGATTTCTTTTCTGTCGAATATGCGCAGGCAATCGCGATAAAACGCGGATCCCAACGGTCGAACTAAGGATTTACAATGTTTGTCCAGGTGCACGATTGTTTCCTGGGACAGACACTATCGGGAACGGAGGTCTTCAAACGTTAAGATTTCGAAAACGAAGAATTTCCGGGACTCTTTGGAATATAAAGATCCCTAAAAGAATGTCATTAAAAATCATTAAGAACTTGAAGAACCAACGTGACAGAGCGCGGTGAAATGTGGAAGAGGAGAAAATTGAGACGACCAATTTGTGGAATTTGATAGTACACGCGGAATATCTCGATGTACGGTTGTATGACCAACAGATGTGAGAATTATCTAATAAATCGGATGATACCATCGCTCTCGTTTCTCGTGAAAAAAAACTTAATCTACGATCGCACGGCAGCGTGTAATCTTGATCGGTTTTTTCGCGATTCTCTCTAATCGTAATAACTCACGTATTGTGTAAGGTTATCGCGGATTTAGGAAGGATCGGGAAATTTAAAATGTCATGAAAAACATGGAAAAGCCTTGAAAAGATATAAAAAACCTGGAATGTTGAACTTTGCTCACTTTGATCACAGTTCCCCTGAATGCTCTCAATTGTATTCTTTTTCCAAAACTCGTTTATTTTTTGTCGTCCTAATTTTGCACTTCAGGATTATATTATGTTACTAAACTTTTAAGTTTGTGTTGCTCTTTTAATAATATAAGCTACCTTTCTCGCAATTCCTGTTTTTAAATGTTCAAGTTTAAAATTACATATTGCTCGTAATAAATTCTCCACCGTCGTCTGGGAAACATGGAAAAATCCGGGAATTTCAAAATCCATTTCCTGTGGCAACCCTGATTGAGCAACTCTTCATAATCATTTGCCGCAGGAAATGTTCTCGGCGGAAAAGTAAACCCGCAGTAAAATGCGCAACCCACCGATAAATCTCGTGAACTACGGAACCATGACTCTTCTGGGCGCGCATCGAATGCTAAATATGCCTCTCTGATTTTCAAGCTGAAACAACGTTGCACGCGACGCCCGTGTAAGAAAAATGGAATTTGGAATTAAAAGGGCATACTCAGCGTTTGTTTTTCGTCCGAAATAGAGCTTCTTTTCAAGAAACCGGTGAAGCCGACTCTTCACGAAGAGCGTTTCTTTTGCCCGACTGATCGATTGGAAACTGAAATTTAATTACCAGGCTTAGTTTTTAGCTCTGAAAGCTAAAAATGAGGTGCAACAAAATTAGCTAAATTAACTAAACTTCAGTTTTATTATATGGACAGCTAATTCTCACCTATGAGGGCTAATTCTTTTTCTTTATATGGAGACATAAAATTAGCGATCGCTCGAAGAGGATTTTTCAAAACAACGACTTCGAGTTACCCGGTGCGTGACGAATACTCGCACGTTTGAACGCGGATCTCCTTCGGAATGCATCGGGATGCAAGTAAATTTCGTGGTGAGGCGGCTCACAGCGCGACTGCGTGAGTTTTATGCGGCTCGCACGGCGAACCCTCGCATAATTTTGAACACAATGAGGCCCTCCACGCCCTTCGTACTTTAGGGGCTTTCTCGAGAGGGCTTCGGGTTCAAGATATGGTATGGTATACCGCGGTATATCTGTGTAGCTTCGTGTGTCACATCATTTCCTTGCGCTTCTTCTTTCATCGTACGCTTCTCTCTCTCTCTCTCTCTCTACTTGTAGGGCCACGACGTACTCTCTCTGCTCCGTGGAATCTGATACCGCGATAACTGTTGCTCGCGATCGCGTTGTTAAGTCGAATTATTTGTACAACGCTTCCTCTTACGAGATAAAAACTGTCCGTGTGTGTCGTAGATTAAATCGTTTACCAGGTTCAAAAACATCCTCGTGGCTGCTCGTTCACCTCCGCGTCTAAGTCTCGCTTTGGCTCATTGTTTCTGGCGTATAATTGCGACGTACAACCCTGATAAGAAAAAAAGTATAAAGCTCTTTTCTTCTTTATCGACTGAATAAGCGTCCGCGAATGAAAAGAGAAGCGGAAAATTGATGCGCCGAGTTGAAGGCAATAATGTCAGCGCGCACGCGTGTGTGTGTGTGTATAGGTGTGTCTCACGCGTAGTTACTAATAAATTATTTGGAAGGGTGCGGCCTGTTTGAATTCGTGTGAATGGTGATTTATCGTAATTTGCAATACGTCGAATTACAACATCGGTTATTCCCACTCCGTTTTACACAATGATAAGATAGTTATCCGGTGATATCACACAGAGAAATGTCGATATATGAGCTCACATTTCAAAAGAGAATTCCCCCATCCCACGTTGAGTTTCAGTTTTTTATCGTAATTATACATCCGTTCTTCGATCGTGGCGCTGAAAAGATTTTCTTCGATAATACGGGGATCACCGTGTGTGTGGGGCGACATTTTTTCGCCGAGGAAATATATTTGAAGTCAAATTTTGAAAATTACGCATATATCGTATTTTTTTTTAATTTTATCCTGTTGTTAATATTTTTTTATGAGCACATACAATTCCGTAAAATATTGCCGACTGCGACGAAATATTTAATTGCCAGTTAGATTTAAGGTTCGAGCGGTCGTTATCGTCGAGGAGGAAGGCGAAATTGATGTCACGTTATCGCAGTGTCCGCTTCGCGTCGTGCTTCGCGTACGAAAAAGCGCGCGTTCCAAAGTGTTACGCGCCTTTCGCGCGTATGCGAAAACCGCCTCGCCTGTCACTCTTTTCACGTTAATGAAATTATCGTGCGCTTACTTAATGCCTAAATATAGAAGCAATCGCGTTCCACATTGTGACGGTCACCGCGGAGTATCACGTCGTGCTCTTTAAAAAAGGAACGCTCCGTTATCATTGTGGAATGTGCAACTGTGCGAGACAAAGCATAAAAGTAAACGACCGTGCACATACCAAATGACTTTTTCTATGAAATTTACGAGCGAAACTTTCCCATTTCTCAATTATTTTTATGACTGATATCACACAGGCGAAAATATTACGCTCCGCGTTGCAAAATATGCTGAGAAATTCCTATTTCTTGTAGCCTTTAGTTATTTATTCGGTTTTATTAGATCAGATTAGCTGTTATTTAATTTATTTTATTAGAGTTTATTGTAAATTTCATATATATCACGTAAAATGTTACAACGTGTTTTTTCCGAAATTATTAGGAGTAACGAGGAAATTTTTGTTGCAGTTTTTGTAGTTTGCCGGGCTTTTTGATTCGGGCTTTTTGATTGTGTACGACGATTCGAAAATGACAGACAGGATATTGCTGCTGGTCTTTCCAAAAAAGAGCGAAAGAGACAAGAAATCATTTTTTTAATTATATAAATCTTTGCATTTTTTGACAGATCTTGATAAATGCGATAACATTTATAAAAAATATTTTTGAAAACCATAGACGTTAATAGAAAATCATTTTTTAATAAATGTTACAATAAGTATTGAAAATATTATCTATTTACTTCCAAACATTTGTGAATTTTTTAAAAATATTTTTTCGAACGTTAATTAGCGCGGCATGGCTGTACTTCCAATAACGAAAAATAATATGAAAGAAAGAATTCTCAACGCTTGTGCTTCTATAATCTTCCATATGCTTTTACACACACACACACACATACACACGCACGCACGCACGCACACACACGTATTACGTACAAATTATAAATTTATTATATATATTTAATCTGTTAATTTAATTACTTACAAAGGCTCGTGTCCTGAACTCTTTTATATCGATAAAAATGCCTCTGAAAGAAACCATCTGATTGGCTCGAAAGCCACATTTAAAACACTTATTGATAAAAGAGAGTTTAGAGGGTTAGAATACGGACCTAAGAGAACATATCAAGTACAATTAATAACTGCAAACATTGCGCGCAGAATATGAAATTATTAATTTATAGGTTTCAGCAACACGCACACACACACACACACATACACACATGCACGCGAGTAATAAATCACGCGCGTCCACGGCTACGCGACTGAAAACAATTTTTTGCCTTACGCGATAAAGTTTAGAATAGAACGAAGAGGAATTCTCATTAGGCCGAAGATCTACTGACGTACGATAGCAGCATTCGACGTTCCACGGCGCCCATATTCGGTTCCCGATTCGCGCTCTCGGTGTTGAAACCGCGAAATGACTTAATGTGCACCTATAAGGAAGTTTTCAGCGAGCAAGTCAGATGCAGATTAATTTTCGCGGCGGACCAGCCGACGTCTCGGGTGAAAGTGAATACCGCGAGCATGAGAATAGCTCGCGCGAGATTCGTGTCACGACATTGTCCACTGCGCCGACTTCGTGATTTGTGTACAGCGATTCGATACGGCGCGAGTTTACTGCGTTTACAGCGATACAGCGTTCGTAAGACGAGAAACGATGAAATACGCGCGCGCGAAATTTTGCTGACGCTTCCGTCGCTGCGAAAAGAAGTTCCGCGCCGGTGCGGTTTTGTGAAACTATATTTTCGAGTGTGTGCCGAACGAGAAAATTGTTAACATGCTGGCCGAATTAATTTCCATTAATTATGTAAAAACTTGACTCTTGATTGAATTATCAAAAAGAAGGATGAATACGATAAATAAAAATGATTCGAGACGCGATATATTTTTCGCATGCCTCGTTTCTTTGGCTCTCTATAGGCTGTACGATCTAATTTCAAACGCAATTAATTATATTTGATGTGTAATTTAATGAGACGCGGTAGTGATCGTCACGACGCATATATATATATATATATATATAATTTAATTCAAAAAAATTTAATATAAATATAATTTAATATAAATAATAAAATTCAAAAAAATTTATAATTTAATATAAATAATATAACTCAAAAAAATTTAATATAAATATGCAGAAATGCCATCTACATCGAGGAAGTGATATTATTATTTTTTTATAATATATTATTGTACACGTTATATATATGTATATAGTGTGTGTGAAGGTTCAGCGGCGCAACGGTCGCATTTATGTTTATACGGAGGTGCCGGTATTACACAATTCCAAGTAATTCGGGTAATAATCTCCGTTGGGAAAACGCCGGGAAACGTGTGTACTTTACGCGTATGCGATACATTTGCATCACTAAGCGCGCTATCATTCGCGCTCTTTATGGGGCGATAATGTTTTCAGAGGAAACACGGCGCGGAAATAGTTTCAAGCTGGCATATCGGAATTGCTGTACAATGACGCACCGAAAATCCGAAACTGCATCCTCCGTAAAAACACTCGCGCGGATGCCAGATGCCGCGCGGGCCGCAGACGGTATATTATTATAATTAAACTCGTATGCGATACTCGCGCACGCGCACGACCGTCGTGATGCGACGCGCACAGGATGTTTCGCACCTGCCGTGCCTGCATTTTTCCACGAATTCCTTAATCGGACTTCGCGATCTCTTCGCGGCATCAAGACAACCGCAACGTTTCCAACGATAAATAATGGAAGCCGAAAATTCTCCGATAGTCGAGAAACTTCGGAGATTCGAATAGATATTACTTTTTGTTTCAAGTTGCCAGTCCCTCGGCGCAGTCGTCTTGTTTGATGACGTCAGAAACGAGGAAACGCCCAACTTCTAAAATTCCCATATGCAAAATTCTTGCTTCTCGATACACGGAGAAAAGAAATTTTGCTGGAACAGCAAATGCTTGTCGATGTAGTGACAGCAGAAAGAAATTTGTTTAGACAGCAAAAAATTTGTTTGGACAGCAGAAAGATTTGTTAAGGCCGACATTCACAGTCGGATCTTATATTTAAGACCGTCTTAAGTTTATCTTCAGATGCTTCGCGGCCAATGAAATGAGTCGTAGAGCATCGGAAGATTAAGACGGTCTCAAATATAAGATCCGACTATGAATACCGGCCTAAGAGTATTCATTGTTATTTGCTGGATATATGAATAATTAATACTTTTAACAAATCTTTCTGCTGTCCAAACAAATTTTGTTCTGCCGTCACTGTTTTCTGTTGTCATATTGACAAACATTTGTTGTTCTAGCGTGTCTGTACGTTGAGATAAAAAGATACGTCGATATAAAGTGACACTCGAGTGATCGATCGAGTGCACTCTTGTCAAGTATTCTGACAAGTGCACTTGTCAAGTATTCTGAAAACTTTTCCTCCTTTGCTCTCAACAATCGATAAATAACCGTAAAATTAATGTAACATGCGACCTTGCTTCTAAATCTGACTTTTCTCATGATTTCACGACGTTAATTCTGCGGCTATTTATCGATTGTTAAAGCGAAAGGAAAGTTTTCGAAACATTTTACAAATATGTTCAATCGATCATCAAAGTAGTCTCATTTTGTGGACATATCCTTTCATTTCAACAAGATTCCGCGGGAATTTTGGCCGTACGTTTCCTCGCTTTCGGCGTCATTAGCCAAGATGGCCGCGTCGAGGGAACCGGAGTCTCAATCGTTGAAGTAAATTCAAACCAAATTTCCAAATAACTTTCGATGGTTAAGACAGATGAATCGGTAAAATGAAATCCCCCGAGAGCTGGAAGATCGAGGATTCGTGAGCGACGCAATATGCACGGAGCACCCTCTATATCCGCCGTTTCCCCCGAAGCGCATCACGATTCAAGGCACCGTATATCTAACGGAATATGCATGCTGCAGGAAGATGAATGCCGACGGTCCATCCTTGGAAACCTCTCCTTTTTAGGCGATCATGCGTATAGGTAACCGTTCGCCAGAATAGAAAGCCGCGTAGCAGTTGGCCCGTCCTTTTTAATACAGGGTGTTCCATCCTTCTCGAGTCGAAATTTCGGTCGGCAATTTTCACACGGCGAATAGTCAAACGCGTCGGTAAAATCGACCTGCGTCGCCGATTAAAAAAAAACAATACGCGAAAATAAAATTTTACCTTCGCAAAATGTTACGTTACTTGTAAGATCGCATTGGCCGGTTTGCTTCTCGTATTTGTGTTTTTATTCTTCTCTCTGTACGCCTGCTTTTGATGCCGCAAATGATATAAGAAAATAACAACCGCTCTGTGTCGTATCGTCGTGAAAAGATCGGCCCTTTTCCGGTTCGCCGGATTTTTCGCCGCGTCCCTCGCGTCCCCTAAAATAAGACGGCGGTTGTATTCGGCAAAGGGGAAGATGCTGCACCACGCGTTCCGAAGGAACAACGAACTGGTGTTGGAACGAGTTAGGTCAGTGACTCCGGTAATGTCGCAGCCCCTACAGGATGCGTTACTTGGTACACTACACCGGCACATCGCATAATTAATAACCGGCTCTCTCCGCGTAACACCAAAGCGAACGCCGACTGAAAGCCTCGCCGAGAACTCGGAAGAGCGCTGGCCGATAATCGCCATCGTTATCGCGTCTGCCTCTCCGAGAGAGAGAGAGAGAGAGAGGACAGCCGTCGAAGTGTCTAACTGAACGCAAAATTTACTCGTGTTGTTGCAGATCAACAGCAAGTACAGCGAGGAGCTGGCGCAGGAATGCCTGGAGTGGATCAAAACGATCACCGGCGAGAACATAAACACCAACGGCGACATGGACAACTTTTACGAGACCCTGAAGGACGGCACTCTGCTGTGCAGGTACTTGAAGAAAGAAAGAGAGAGAGAAAGGGAGGGAGTCGGAAAAGCGACGAAAAGCGCCGGTCAGGACCGGTTTTCGGCCGGCCGAGGTGGAAGTTCCTTCTCTCCGTAATCGCTTCTCCCTTTTCCTCTCTGTTTTTCGCTAGGCTGGTGAACGACATCAAGGAGGGCTCGGTGAAGAAGATCAACAAGACGTCGCTGGCGTTCAAATGTATGGAGAATATAAACGCCTTCCTGGAGGCCGCGAAGGCACTAGGCGTTCCGGCGCAGGAAACCTTCCAGACGGTGGACCTCTGGGAGAGGCAGAATCTGAATTCCGTTGTTATTTGCCTGCAATCTCTCGGAAGAAAGGTACGGTGTGCCATTGTGCAAGCGCGGCTATATACCGGGTGACTCCGAACGCCACTCGCCGATTCGCGCAGTTTTTCTTCCTTTCTTCTTTTCGTCATTCTCGGCGTCTGTCATCGTTGCAAACGCGTAACAACGAACACACTTTATGCGGAAAATTCAATTCACGACAAACATTTATCACTCGGCCCATTTGTACAGAAAGCTTTCGGCAGTGTCACAATTTGAAATCCAGTCGTGATACTTGATAATAAATAATAAGTGTTAGAAAATTGCGAAGAAAAAGCTCGAGCGAGCGCTGAAGAGAGTCAAAACGATGTGATTTCGCGAAAAGAAACGAAGATCGGTCTTCCCACCGCACGTATTTCATTCCCTTCAGTCGCGGAAAAATAACACGTTGTATTTCCTCAGGCGGGTAATTTCGGCAAACCGAGCATCGGCCCCAAAGAAGCGGATAAGAACGTGCGCAACTTCACGGAGGAGCAATTGAGGGCCGGCCAAGGTGTGATAAGTCTACAATATGGCAGTAATAAGGGCGCTAATCAGAGCGGCATCAACTTCGGGAACACCAGACACATGTGAACATCCATCCCCGCGCGCTCTCTCTTTCTCTCTCGCCGTGGCAAACCGTTCTCACCTGTCTCCCCTGTTCCCGTGTCCACGCAATTACTCCTTTAGAGATATATGTATAGCGTATCGCGCATAATAAATGTTCATCGAGGTCCAAGATATAACGAACGATGCGTGTGGGGCATCGCTCGACGCGACAACAAAGGGACGAAAGAAACGACATACAGGCATAAGACTTCCCCCGAAATCGAGGTGACATAAGAGATAAGTTGAAGAGGAGGTAAAGAAAACGGCTTGATTAAAACTATATCTAGGTTGTGTAACTAGTACGGACTATTTAATTTAACTTTTCTCGCTCCCGGTATCTTCCCGTCAATTTTATTTCTAGCGATGATTCGGTACAGACGTTGATCATACTTATCGTCGAAGTGTGATAAAGCGAAACCGCGTACCTCGCGAAAGGGAGCTACGTAGGTTTTATACACCGCTTCCTGGTTTACACACTCGAGGGGGCTATCTTTTTACGTATATATATATATGATGTATGTAAGCGCTGTAGTACAATGTTCGGACTGTTGTATCGCACGATTTACAACGCGACCACGTAGTTCTCAGGACGGGAAACATTCTTCTTACGTTACAAAAGAACAAAGACAACGTGTGTACATGATGAGCGCTAGCTTGGATAACCGCTGTTATATTTGTTAAACGTTACATATATTATGTATATATGTGCATGTATATATACATACATACATATACGCATATACGCACATATGTGCATGCATATATACATATATACACACATACATACATACATATACATATATATAACATATGTACATATACAAATGTTATATATCGTACGATGACGTGCATTAATAATTTCGACACGCGCCTACACTTAATATGGTCGCATCTCTCTGTTATATCGAAGACACATTTTGTCGTGTTTAAATGGTTTACATTCAATAATATGATGGACTGCTTTAATCTGCGAAAGAATGACTGATCAGTGAATCGCGCGTCATAAGATCCGGCGAGTGCGGCCGTAATATTAATGCAAGTTGTAATACAACAGACAGCGACTAGGCTCCGGCTAGCTGCTACGATGGAACGGTGTGACCAAATTGTCTTATAAATTTATGTTGCACGTGAAATAAACTAATTATTCAATTATTATAATAATTATAATGATGATAATAATAAAAATAATTATTATAATGATAATAATGAATGATATATATATATATATATATATATATATATACATATATATAAATATATTAAGTATTTTGTACAAATATATATTGATGGTTAGAAGAAATATAATTTTTCATAATGTGTATAATGTGGTATGAGTTAATAAATAATGCATCAACAAGTGACTTTTATATCAAATATTATGGATAATCGGTGTGGAGTATAGTTGTGTCACGTTCTCTTTAAACGTTTTCGACCCTAATTCCGGGTATTGTTAATGAGTAAGAAGACTTTCCAATTGATATTTTTAATAATATATTGTTTAATGTTTTATAAATATTTTATTTCGAGAAACAAATATAACATGATACTACACTGGACAGAAAGAAAAAAATATACTTATTTCTTAAAAGGATAATAGTCCAGTCCGCTGTTATACTGAAATTTATTTTTGTCTTTCTTCTGCTTGTTCGCTTGTTCTATAAGTTTTTGAACGCTAGGCCTATATAAATAAAATAATATATTCATTAGATTATTACAAATTACATCGTAAGTTACGAAAAAAGATTAGAAATCATACCTGTATGCTGGTGGCAACATTTCTTCTTGGAACGTACATTCCTTCTTGACTGGTACGAATTGTTTAAATATAAGTAGTTTAACGACATCAATATCTCTTTTACATTCATCCAGGATATAGTCTATTGAATTTGAAGGTGCATCAAAACATATAAAAAAGCGACTGAAAATATGTGGAATAAGACATGTGAGTAGATCCCTTCATTTTGATTGAACATACTAATAAAACAATAGGCTATCTATTTCGTTTGCTCTGATTTTATACAAAGTTAGTTTACCTAAATATTCCAATTAATATTATTAACAATATAAATACAATCTTACTTTGCCTGACGATGAACTTGTCCGTTGGCAGACATTTTGTATGGCAAATCTTTAGTTCCCCAATTCTCCATTTTTCTAATAAAACCACCTGTCTTAAATATTGTTTCACTCGTTCTCTTTAAAGTTGCTACCACATCTGGCTACAAAGTATATATCAAATTCTTGATGACTGTTCAACATAAGCTTATTTCACATACAGAAAATTAAGTGCTATTAGAAAAGAATGCTATTATTTGTATAACACGTATCCATTTAGATAAATTATAATTAACGTTATACATATGATATATAGATTGTGACAAAACATAACCTATAATATATTAAAGTACCTTTTTCATAATACGCAAAAATAGTGGCATTTCGTATGTTGGCATATTTCTGTTTCTTTCTAAAGTAGTTTTTGTTACAAATTCCACGTGAAACGTCAGATGACACAATACTATTTAATAGACAATCTTTCGTACACGAGCAAAGAGACACCACTTTACACGATTATGTTTCATACACCATCTGCACCTATTTTCAAAATGAAACTACTTAGAGCAGGTTCCACTTAACTCTTGCAACGATCGCAAGCATCGTTCTGTCTTTGTTTAACATTCAAGGAAAACAAGAATAGGATGATGCGCGCGATCGTTGCGAGCGTTAAGTAAAACACACCTTTAGCTGCACCTATTTCCTGTCAATAGGTCTGTTCGTTTTCGCTGCACCGCTGAACTAGTGCAATAAGTTGAAGTGAGAAAATATATACTTGTCTCGCTTCAACTAATTGCACTAGTTCAACGGTGTAGCGAAAATGAACAGACCTAATAGTCTTCATTTGATGCGTTTTCTCCATTCTACATACATAATCTTCGTAATGAATAATAATAATTACAATAATCCTAATAATTAAGGGGATTCCGAAGACATGCTATTTTACTGTATATCTTCGTAATATTATATTCGTTATTGGATGCGTTTCGACTGTGTTTCCGACGACATACAACGTATTGTAGAACAGGCTTAAGGCCCATCATTTAAGTGTCGGTCCACAATAAATATTTTAAGCCTTAAGAAATTGATCAATCACAGTCGAATATGAAGGGAATAATTAACAGTGATTGATCAATTTCTTAAAGCTTAAGACTTAAAATACTTTTTGTGGACCGTCACTAATGGAATCCTTGCAAATGTACAATGTGCACTACAGAGCCGAATTTTGTAATTAAGTTCTCAAAAATTTCTCCAATCGTGTGATACGATTCGGTATCTAAATGTGTTCCGAAATACGCTGACAACACAAATTTATAGTTCATGTTACATAAGTTATCATTATTTATTATTATATTATTATTTATTATATTTATTATATACTTATTATTATATTCAGTTTGTTAACACGTTTTAGAAGCAGATTCATAACGATATCAAGTTGAATTTGCAAAAAAACGGTATTATTTTGCAACATTGGAATCGGTAAAATTAACTCATAGAAGACATAAATTATGTACCAAGAAAAAATCAACCGACTTACTATTCTCGAAGATCCTTCCTAATATTTGACATAAGTGAGTGATAAATTGTAGGATAAACCTTTACGTTAGGTTTCCCCCTTCGGATGACCATGACCTTGATATATGTTGTTAAGGAAATGATTCTGAGTAATAATCAAAAGGTTTTATACGTCGTTCATTGATCGTTAAAAAGTTATTAACAAAAGAAATTTGAGATATTTACACATATTTACTATAAAGTACCCACTTCCAGTGTCACTTCCAGTTCCAGTGGAACTTCCAGTGACCTTGACCTTGACATATATATATATATATAGTCGAGATCATCCTCTTGAGTAACCTTCCGAAGGTTTTACCCGTCGCTCACTATTCATTAATTGATTAAAAAGATATTAACCAAAGAACGGAAATACGTTACACGCATCCACTTACGTCGACCGGTACTTAAAGTCTTTCCGCTGAACTATTAATCAGAAATTTTTATATTAAATTAGCCAATCACTTACGGGCTACCGGAGTCCGCCTGTTTATAAACAAAATTTCTAATTAGTAGTCCAGTGGAAAAACTTTAAGCGTGACGCATAAAACCTTTTGGTTATTATTCAGGGTCATTTCCTTAACAACATATGTCAAGATCATAGTCGCTCGAAGAGGGTAATCTAATGTAAAAGTTTACCAATTGTAGCTTATATGAGGTCTGTTCGTTTTCGCTGCACCGCTGAACTAGTGCAATAAGTTGAATCGAGACAAGTATGTTTTCTCACTTCAACTTATTGCACTAGTTCAGCGGTACAGTGAAAACAAACAGACCTATGGTCTACTGTTTGGAAACGCTTTGCACCCGGAGTCTACCTGCTCCCCACCACTGCTCACCCTGCTCCACCCTCAGAATGAAGTTTCCAAACGCAGCCTTACTTCAATCTAAATCACTAGCGCGATTTGCCAGTGGCAAAAGCTCCACTTGGTAATTTGAAAAATGCAATCCCTTATTTATTATCATATTTCACTAGATTATTTTGAGATAAATTGATAAAGAGGAGTAATAATAACAATTAACAAATTTAGCCCAAAATTATATTTTTTATTCTCCACGTTTGACAATAGACTATAAATATAATTTTAACTTTCATGTATATCACAAGTAGGTACATTACATCTTCATATTGCCAAATTAAAGTACATTCATATGTTCATACGTGACTAATAAAAACATTTTATATGATCAGTTAACATGTGTTTGTATGTGTCTCTCTCTCTCTCTCTCTCTCTCTCTCTCTCTCTCTCTCTCTATATATATATATATATATATATAAATTCAATTATACTAAGCACAAAATATATTGATATTGATATTGCTTAGTAAGTTAGTAACTTATAATCCTTAGTAATGCCGATAAATACTTTTAACAGTTTCAAATATTAATAGTTTTGTATTCTAAAGACGGAACAGCTAATATCGTTAAACTATATAAACCAGATCGAATATACTAAGGATTATAAGTTA
>NW_014554324.1:1468313-1483843 GCF_001313825.1 Dinoponera quadriceps
TTATAAAACTTTATATACATGTCATGTGTTCACATGTGATTTAACTTTAATATATCAAAGCGGATATAAGATAAAATAAGTTTGATAAGAATTCAATGAAACCTTGTACTACGTATACATTGAAGCATTTTCTAACTGCTCATGCAATTATAAAAAAATTAGTCATTCGTAAGCTGAGATGTTTGCAACTAAAGTTGATACTTTCTCGTATTCCTTGAAATACCTTAACGTGCTATTTTTAACTTCTTTCTATTTTTATTCTACTTTTTATGTCTTTTCAACTAAAAACAAGATTTTGATTAAAAAAAAACTATACTATTAAACTACTAACAATCATGTTAAAAACTAATATACAAACATTATATGCAAATTTCATCATTCTTGACCATTTTGAAAGTACAGCGATATAAAATTCATAATTTGTAGTAACACTTGAAATAATGTGCATATGCACATATTTAACACTTATATACCATTTTTTATTATCTATGCATTACTTGTACGTTTTTCATTATATCAACTGATGCATAAATATGATGAATTAATAAGACAAGGAAAATATATTTTCATATTTGTAATATTGCGTATATAATATGTTTATCTCAACTTTGTTTCAAATTAATATTTATTATTTAAATAGTGAAATAAATGTGTAAAGATGTAATTTTACTTGATAAATACTAAATTTATAGTCTCTTTTAACACTTTCACAACCGCATGTTAGCGCAGTGAAACGTCGCCAGTGGCCAGCAATATTTTGGAAGAAAAAACTTTACGTAAATTCATGAAACAATTAACATTATTATGACGTGCTAAGAAAAGTTTTGCAAGTGGCTTGCCACTGGTACCACGTGGGAGTCACCGGCAAATAGCGACTGGCCTATCAATGGTACCACGTGAGTGTCACCGGCAAATAACGACTGGCCTACCAATGACACCACATGAGTGTCACCGGCATACAACGACTGGCCTGCCCATGACATCACATTGGTGTCAGCGGTTGTGAAAGTGTTAATGTGCGTCATTGAAAATATAACATTGAGTTTTGCAACTTCTTTAACACATTGAGCGCCACGTCATCCATTAGCAGGATTTCACAAATAATTTGCAAGAATTTTTCATGGTAACAAATATATTTAATAGTAACGATATATAAAATGTATGCAAGTGGTTAAGGAAAATTTATACGTCAAAAAGATATATAACATTACAGTTGTTTTTTATGATATGCTTCGAAGCAATTTAGGCAAAGTTGTGACGTTTGAGAATGACGGGTCAGTAGATGTAAACAAATGTATGCACACAACGCGACGTAATTCGTATGCGAAAGTTATATTTACATTTCCTGATTGACCTTGTTGGACCGACCATAGGCTTTATTCGCTGGCGAACCGCGAATTTGGGTTCCGCAGGAAACATATTTAATTTACGCTGGGCGCTCAACGTGTTAAAATGTGCTTCTAACTAGTTAATTAACTATTAATACCATTAAAGAGAAAAAAAATTGAGAGTATAAGACGACATGGCAAACCATCACTGCATTCTAATTAGATCTATTGTAACCTAGTGTTTTCTCAAATATTTTGCAGATTCAAACTTTTCAAGAACTTTAAAATCTGCTTAGGATCTACACCCTTTCATTTTAATCCTTCGTCGGTAAAGAGAGACGATAAAGACCCGACCAATTCTTTGATGGTTAATAATTAGATTGTAAATAATCTAGAATAACTGATATATGGCGATATTCAATCGTTCAACTTATAAAAAAAGTTATAGTGAGATGATATATGGGAAAACGTTAATATCCAATTATTCGTTTTTGAACAAGAACGGATAAAACATATATTTAGTTCCTCAACGACCCACTTTGCAGACCACGTAAATACTCTTGCAAATTAATAATTTGGATTTTTCGTATTATACATGTTTTTGACGCTAGTTTTAACGAATACATAAAAGATTTTGCTTTAAAAATGCATTTAAAATATATTTTTCTCTATTTTACATAATGTTTTTTCATTGATTTTAATAAATATATAAAGATTTTTCTTTGTAAGTAAACTTTTGTTTTGCATGTTTTCTTGATAAAATAACTATGTATTACTTTTTATTTTTTATATTTTTCATATGCACACTAATTTTGATAAAAATCAATTGAATTTAATGATTAATGTGCTACAAAAATAATTTTATTTTTTTTTCTCGAATGGGACTTTATTTTCTTTCTCACAAAAATCTTAATTTTCAAGTGTTCAATTAATTCAACTTTTTGAAGCCAACACTGTTACATTGTTTTTTTCCTAAGTACATATCCTCAAGTCCTACAACTTAAAAGGCTTATTTTTCTTTCACTCATATGAAAGTTACGAATTTTTAACTGAAATCCCGTTTTTTCCGTTATTTCTGTTCCGATTTCAATATATAAAGAATAAGTAAAATGCAGTCCAACTTCTACAATTATAAAAACTTGTTATTCAAGCTTTCACAAACATGCATTTCCCTCAACGACCTAGATTGCCCATGGAAGATGCTAAATTCAACATTGCCGACGGAGGATTAATGATGTGGTGGCCGCTTCATTGAGAAAAGTGAGTCTTTGGCGACAAGCAGTAGAATAGTTACAAAGTACCGCCGTTAGTTAACTAACTAATTAGTTAACTAATTAGTGAACACATGCAATGATTATCCTAGTAACCTGAGTAAAAGATCGAGTAAAAAAATATTATTATAAAGCGATTTTTGGCAATCATTTGGTACTCCAAACTGTACCAAAATGTACCAAGCCATTTTCGCGCATTTGGTATTACATGGTTAAGGCGTGGTTAATCGTTTTGGTGGGATATATGGGATATGTTGTAGAAGAGCACTTCTTGTTAGAAATGGTCGCACCTAAATAAGGGGTGACTAAATAATAAAGAAGAATTATTGGCTCTACTTAAGAGACATAGTGGAATGCATGGATTACGCATCAACACAGCCAAGATAAAGATAATGATAGTGGATGGAGATAGCGAACATCAGGCCGATACACGTATAGGAAACTATGAAGTAGTTGATAAGCGCTGAGTTGACTCCATTGAAGATCTTGGAAGAAGTATAGAAACAGCGATTAGAGCTACAGAAGAGAGGGACCGATGGAGAAGCACAGTCAAGTAGTAAGCTACACTAAATCTTGAACAACAGCATGAATGAAGAAATGGAGACGACATCATGATCACTAAACATCTGCTAAAGATTGGATGGCTTCAGATTAGATGGATAGAGTCGTTTTGGTATCTTCGGTTAATACTACGCTATACCTTACTAAAAAGCAAAGTAATTTTTTTCCAAATCTCTGGTATTAGCCACAATACGCGTCAAAATGAAACATAATCGTAAGCAACGTGCTTTAAGTCAATTGCTTCTGCACTTCGAGTTTAAATACTGATCAGTAATAAGTGAAATATTGGACTGTAATCGCGCGTAAACAGAAATGAACTATTCTATTTTAGCGTCAGTGGTAGCACCAGAATAAGTTCCACTTCTACCAATATCAACCTTGATACACGTACCGAGCGATCGCCAAAAATTGCCCATAAATGAAGATTTACAAAAAATACAGCTGATTTTGCAACTGTGAGTCCGGAGGACGATGAAGAAAGCGCCCTACCAAGAACGATAACTTCTGTGCATAATGGCAAGTCGCCGGTACCCGTACAGTACTTGAACAATTGTAATAAAGATGAGTTAATTTAAAAGTAATTGTTTGTATCATTTCTGGATTTAGACCGGTGTTATCCGATAATATATTATACGAGGTTGGCGAAACTGTACCATCTCTAACCCTTTGCGATACGAGAAAAAAGTCGTACTTGAACGGACTAGTCACCACATCGTCGACGACTGTTCCTGTTGGTGGATTGCCCCTATTGTAGAATAACGTCGTGTTACTTCTTTTCGATACAATAATAAATATCATCTTGAAATTAGGGCCATAGTACAGCTCTTCCAGCCTCTTCTTTAGATTTCCAACTTCATTCTTGTAAACTTGCGATATTTCTCCTTCACTGACACCGTCGCGATAAATCATAAGATACATTGGAAGAGCTTTATTATTCCTGCGATAAAACTGCACAGCCTTATACACTCCTGTATAGACTTGTTCCGCCAGCTCCTCCTCATTGTGATAAAGAGTGACAGAGCTGTAGAATTTCGTCATAGTTTTATCAACAGTTGCCACCATAGCCACTGTAATTATAAATTAACGCAAGTTAACTTATATATGTGTGTGTATCCAGTGTAACATTCGTATAGATGTTCAGAAGCAGCAAAAGAAAAAAGTGAAGTAGATATTGTATGGTTATTAGAATATTGCAACATTATGCTCGTCAAATGAGTATTACAAGATACTTACGAAAGTTTCTGCCTTTGATGGCTTTATCGTGACATATATCAAAACCGATACTCATTAACCCACTCAATGGAAATTTTATATTCCAAGGGGCTCCGCCCAATTTGCAGTTCATCTGTATTGCCACTTTTGTAGCAATACTCGCGAGAGTTCTTGAAACTAAGTTCTTTTGCAATAAGACCTGCGATGGTACAGGTCTGTCTATGCAACATTTATTCTTAATAGCTCCGTACCGATCTGCACGGGCATTACTCACTATACAAAAAACTAAATCAGGAACAAATTTGCTGAGAATGTATTCAAGATTCTCAGTATATGTGCTCGGTTTATCATCACGTATCCAATGTATCCGTGGCTGATAAATACGAAATGATACTTCTCGGGATACTTTAAGTAACATACTTAGAAAATGCTGGAAAATAACATCGTTAACGTGAAAATTTTCGTATCAAGAAATATATCAACACTTTTGTATCTTAACTCTTTCGTGCCTAATGGGACATATATATCCCGATCTTTCAAAAATTCATTCCGCAAAACTAAAGATAGCGATTTCTTTCTGGACTCATAAAAAAAATCACAGATGAAGGTTTGGACTTAAAAAAAAAAATCAACGCCCTTGTGAGTTCCACTTCTTGATTTGCATACTTGATCAAACACTCGTAAAATATAGCAAAAGTAAGAAATACATACAGGATGACTAATAAGTATCGGGCCGGTGAAATATCTGGAAAAGGAGACATTTGAGAAAAAAATGTTCCGTACAAAAGATGTAAGGTTTCGACAAATGCATCAAACGGCGATGTCCACTTGACCTTAAGCGCAAGTATGGAGGAGCTTTAAAAGTCAACTTAAAAATTTGTTTATGGAAATCCCCATTTTTATTCAATATTCTTTTCAATGTCCGATACTTTTCAGTTACCCTGTATATCTTCCACAAAAATGAAGATAACGAGTTCTTTCTGGGTTCATTTTGAAGATCAACGTGAGGGCTATATGAAAAAAATCGCTACTTAATTTCAAAATGAAGTATTCAATGTCACGGACCTAAATGCAAAATTTTGTTATATTCACATGTAAGTTGATATGTATAAATTTAAAATAGCGAGTCTAATATAGAAGACCAAAGTGTTAAATTTTGTTGGACTTGAGTGAAACTCATTTTCAGTTTTTCGAATCGCTGATTATGAATCTCAAGTTGAAATTTTCAAATTCAAAATATTAAATCGCCGTCTACTTCCGTTTATACATGGCTATTTCGCCAACTGGTGAACTGAATTACTAATCGAACTACTAATAAATACCAATCATGAAAACAACTGATGAGAAGTAGCTTTGAAAACAATTGGTGTACCTATGGAAACAACTGATATTTTAAAGCAGTGATTCCAAAAATCCCCGGAGAATTTGAGTTTCATTAAGAAAATATTTTACATCTTGGTCTGTCATTTTGAATTTTGAAATGTTGACTATAGATTCATAATCAGCGACCTTAAAACCTTTGATAAGACGTGAATTATATGCTAAATATTTCTATAAAAAGTCAGGCACGAAAGGACTAATACATGTTGTACCTTAAATTTAACACACTCAACAAAATTTATTTATATACCTCTATATTTTGTCTTTCTCGTTCGCAGCCAATCAATATCCAGTTTTTCAATTCCTTGTTGATTAATAATGGCGCCTTTTGCATGTTTCTCGACCAATCTCCTTGCCCGCTACTAATAACTACATTCTTATCAAATAGAAGTTGCTCTGCAGGTAATACACGACCAGGGGCTTCGACTAAATTTGCCCCTAATTTCATATTCCACTTGTTAAATTCTTCCACGGCTTTCGGTTCTTTCCGAAGTCTTTTACTGAAAGTTAATAATTTTGAAATCCGGGTTTCAGGATTGATACGAGTATACACAGACACTGCTTTCGTGAGACGGAAATTTTCCTTCATACTATCGGTAAATCCTACAAAATAGAAGTCTTGATATTTATAAGCAGGAAAATGTATACATCGATTACAATTGGCATATCTTAACGTATCGACACAACGTACCTGTAGCATGACACAATTCAGGGACTAGATAAATGTTTTCCCCTTTGTCCGCCCTTCGATCCTTTGGTTTACTTTTCGTTACCAACATTGGTTGAGTCATATCGTTTAACTTGATCCGATATCTCTGCCAGTAATATTCTTGATAAGATATCGATTCCCCCGTTTTTTGGGAAGTGAACTTCGATAAAGGATTTATTTCCCAATCGATATCGTCAATGCGGTATGTGTTATTATTATAGGCCGTAAGTGCGATTATCCCAATAACATCTTTAGAGAACTCGTTCTAAAATGGCACACGTCTTGTTAAGTTTCGCCCAAAAACAAATGAAGTATAAACGGGTATGAATATTAATTTTACCTTAAAATCTTGCCTGTTGCGACTGTAACAATCCATTAGTATATCTAACAATGATTGCTGCCGCATTATTTTATGTGACACTTGGCAACACATTAGAATATTGTATTCGTGTTGTCGGATAGATGTAATATAACCAGGCCATAAGTCCAATTTGTGTTCGTGTATTCTAATCTACGGTCGAATGATTAATATAGGAATCGCTCCTTTTTAAACAGACACACAAGCAGTAAAATATAATCATATTCGTACAAACTTCTACTTACTTTATTACCTCCATCGTAATAGTTGCGTCCTATGAGTTTCAAGTCCAAATGTTCAAAGCATTTTCTCATTATTATATTAAAAATTTGAATATAAGTCGGATCGTCTCGCAACACTTCTCCTACTAAACGTACGCTTATTTTGATCTGTATATCATCATCTCGTCTAACTGCTATCAGTTCCAATCCCTGACATTGGCGAATATTCATGTACAAAAGTGCTCATTAACAAACTGCACTTATACAGAGTGAATCGGAATGGTTAAAGTAGCTTTTTACTTTGCGAGATAGATTACTGATTGCACGTCTAATCGACGTAGTGGCGTACAAATGGAAATTAGATCTACTATGCAAACTGTCGATCTAAATGCGATATATTAGCAAACATTGCTTTAGTCGTACAATTCAATATAATCTGACTCTAGTTTCTCACGTGTCTGTATTTCGCGCTTGAGCTAGCAGTTCGCATGCATATCTATGCAATGACCAGCTACATGCCTTTTACACACAGAATGCGGAAATGCTTGCCGCGCGGCAAGAAGCGACGTAACAGCCAATCAGCTTTTAGTTTTCGTGGAAAAACAGCATGTTGATTGGCTACCGCGTCGTTTCTTGCCGGGCGATAGGCGTTCCCGCGTTCTGCGTGCAGGAACTATTAGACGTGCAGCTCCAATCCCTGAAATTGGTGATTATTCATATACAAAAGTGCTCATTAATTTGTCTTATAGTAAAAATCTTCAACCATTCTGATTCACTCTGCATATACATAGAACAAAGGAGAATTTATTGCAATAGACTTACATCTGGTTCGTAAGCGGCCGTGTACAAAACAGTTCCATCGTAGAGATGTTTCCCGATTCTTCCTTCGTAAGCTCTCAACATAGCTTTACGAACTGCAGTGCGTTCTTCTGCCGGTTCAAAATCTACGTGATACTTGTAAAGATGACGATTAGGTAAGCTTTCCAAAGTGAAGTAATTTGTTTGCAGCATTATTTGTTGTCCCGACGTTCCTGGAAATTAATTGAAGTAATCAAGGCTTCTACTGCCTTCTGCAGTTACTTTTGCTACAGTTATCAGAAGTCTGATGACATCAGAAACGATTTAACCATTGAACTATATAACGTACTGAAAAAAGCACTGACGTGGTTTACAGTTATGACTAAAAATTTGTTACATTCAAAGGCCATTAAATTTAAGACTGTCTTAAATTCATCTACAGATGCTTCGTAGCCAATGAAATGAGCCGTACAGCATCTAAAGATAAAACGGTCTTTTATATAAGATCTGACTATAAATATCGGCTATAGAGAGAAAACAGAAGTTTTTTTTCCTCCTCCAATTCTGATCCCTTACCTTTTATTATATAAAAACGGTGGGCATTTCAATAACAGCACGGGTGAAATATATCCAAGTATGGTGTTAAAAATCACGATTTATACTGACCTTTTTTAGATACTAAATTACTTGGTTTGGTGACAAAAATATGTTCTAAAGGCAGACGTCCACCATGTTGTCTTGATCTATTACCTCCACTTCCACCTGTTAAAAATAATTATGTTTAGATACAATTAAAAAAAAAATCTGATACAATATAAAATATCAAGTGATTAGAACTATTTACCAGCAGGAACCACCGCCATCTGTTCAGCACCATGTTGTTCTGAATGTCTAGATGATGAACTTGGATCAGTAGCATACTCAGTAGCATACTCAGGGTCTTGTGTGACTTTCTATTATAATAAAATGTTCTTTGTTATGTACACGTGTGCATGTTTTTCTATACGAATATTTAATATTAGGACAATGTAACATTAAATATCACAAAACCTTACCTTTACTTTTCCTGATGGATATTCTCTCTGTTCACAAAGAAAAAATCGTCCAATTACAAAATATTTGAAGAAAACATATAACTTAAAATATACAGGATATTTCAGAGAAGAAATAATAAGATTTGAAATGTTAAAGAAAAATTATGACAGAATAGATATGAGGAATATGAACTATAGGAAGATATTGAGAGGAGAAAAGATACTGATGCAATAAAAAAAAAATAAAGATTCTGAAAAGAATACATAAGAAAGGACTAATTGATATTTCTGATATGTAAAATAAAAGAGTATGTTGGAGTTTTCTTACATTCGCACAAGTAACTAACATCTTGAAAGATCTCATAAACCGGCATTCATATTCAAATTTTATATATAAGATTGTCTTAAATTTATCTTCAAATACTGTATAGATCATTTCATTGCTTATGAAGTATCTGAAGATGAACTTGAAATAGTCTTAGATATAAAATCTGACTATGAATACCGGTCATAGACTTACTGATTCTTGAGGCCTTGAATAAGGTGTTCTAGAAGTTGAGCCACGTGGCCCTCTCCTATGATATCCACTAGTTGATGGTTTAGACGGATCATAATCCCCTTTATCTCCGTAATGAGACATCTGAAATATAATATTTCTGTTAATACCAAATTAGCTATTGATAAGATATACTTAAAATAAGATATACCTAATATAAGTTGTATATAGTATTTTTTGTTAACTGAAACATGTTTCAATTTCTATTAAAATTATGTCAGATTATGCATATTTATCGTGTTTTTACTAAAATAATGTATTATTTGTATTCAATTTTTATTTATACTTTGTAGTTGAGTGAATAACTTGAACACTTTCATTACAGCAAAGCTTATATATAATAGCAGCAAAGAAACTGAAATATTTTTCCTTGAATAAATTTCATAGAACACTGCTAATATCCGATAGAAAAATTAATCATTCGTAAACTACTAAACAATAAATTCTTTTGTTGCAAAATTCGATAGAAAAAAGATGAAAGGACTTTTTTGTTCCCCTAGCTGTTTTACTGCAGTTAAAGTTATTTTTTAACGGAATTGTATAACTTCTTTAACATAAATCGATTCCTCTATTTATTTTGCATGACAAAAACACTAAGATTATCAAAAAGTTAATACTCATCGAGATATTTTACTTTTTATTCTAATACTTTTCAACATTAGTTCATGTTACATATGTACTATAGTTCAGGAATAGAAAACAAACATAAAGGAATAGATGTAGTGTTGTATACAGGTAGTGATGTCAGAATGCAAATGCAGCTCTATCGTGAGACAGTTGAAGGGAATACTTATACATAAAATAGCCCTTTGTGTATCTCCTCCACCTGTTTTACCTGTCATTGAGCCGCATTTATATTTTAGCATCACATACAAGCCTTTGATCACCTGTAGTATACCAGATTACTGCTCAAGGCTGTTATATATGATGCAATTATTTAAATAAAAAAGCATACATATGATTCTGAATAAGCTTGCAAAATTTAAACAGGAAATAGAGAATACTGAATATTTTGAGATAGGGAACTTATGGTCTGCAAAATCAGTTTAACAAGATATGGACTTAGACGTGTATGTTTTGTATACTTAATAATAATAATATTATCATATCACTTAATAGAATATACATTATTTCATTGTCAAAGTGCTACATCAATGTAACTTGATATTGTGTTTAATAGCCTTTCTTATGTATTAATGTGGTAATATAGATGATTGAATTTGATATAAAGTTATCTAACTGGTTTTATGTTTTATGGTTTTTTTCGCGCCTTCAATATCAACCGGCTCGCCTCGTTTTTGTCATCAATCTGCCGTCAGATTGGTAAAAGGCTCTGTCGCGTTTCTGACAGCTGTTTGGCATATAATGTGATAGAACAAAACCTGTGTTAGATTTGTTGCCTTTCTGTCTTTTTGCCACCAAAAATTTGTAGCGGGTTCTGCTCGAAATTCTGTTTGCACATGTGGCTATTTAGGCAATTGGTTATCACAAACGATCACTAATAACAGCGATTAATAATTAACAATATAATTAATTATTAACAATATAATTAATTACTGATAATAATGAACAATAATTAATAATTAAGAAACGTCTGAAAAATGGAACAAGCAAAGTTAGTTTGAACGGCCCCCGATTAAAGTTTCTTTTTCACAAGATATGAAAAAGAGGAAAGTCGATATTGACTGCGTTCAGTAAAGAAAGCTCCGCGAATATTACTGAGTACCTCTTAAAGTAAAGCTGCAATTTCACTAATTAAACGAATAAAGCGTTTTACTTCTAATGCACCAATTCGCTGTACACAACGACCGTAAGCAGCAAACTCGTTCTGTTTCTCAGTTTCTTAAACCAGCAATACACGATTGCTGGTTTAAGAAATACACAGCTTGTTTTCGTATCGGACCGTTTGATGAATGGAAATACTGCGTTTTGATTGGTATATTATCATCCATTTTTGGAAATGCACCTAAAGAGTTTTGGCTTCGAACGTCCTTAAGGCACATCTCCATCACCATCTTAGTTTGTTAAATCACTCGGTATCGTTCAACTAATGGCTTTTGCCAACAAGACACGGCAACGCTTGCCGCGGGACGGAAGTTCGCACGATAACCAATCAACGTACCGTTATTCGGCAAGAACTAGAAGTTTATTGGCTATCGTGTGAACTTCCGCCGTGCGGCAAGCGCTGTCGCGTCCTGTGGGCAGAAGCCATAACAATGGTATTACATCTAGAGAAAATGTTAGACTCTAGAAGAGATTCTCTATCCCACAACCAATCGGCACATCCGACAAACCAGTACGACGCATTCTCAATGGGCGAACATCGATGTTTGAAAAAACATCAATGATTTTGCCTATCCCTACTCATTCCTAGCGTACACTATAGATTTTCAATACTGATAATAAAATCAGAATGTGTTGTGTGTCGAAGCCACAAGCGTCTACTACGCGTTAGTTTTTGTTGATGTCGACAGTTGTTTCGATGCACGTTTATCTGCGAACGAATAGCTTAAAGGAAGCAGTGTTAACAGTGAAAGGACTAAACAATTTTTTCCAACTTTATTTATAAATCGGGCATAAAAAATCAAGTAAACTATTAAAAGGTAAGTAAAAATCACATAATTTAATAACAATTCATGTTAAAAAAAGGTTAGCAGAATATTAGTAGTGTATTAACATTTATAGGATATTGGGGATTTGGCAAATTTGTTCAAGACATTGCAATATCTGCTGTATATTGTATTTACATGTATTTAGATTGTTATAAACAATAATTTGATTTTTGTCGTTTGTATTTTGTTAACAAGTAGTTTTGTTATATGTGCGACATTTTGTGTATATTCTATTCCATTGGTAGCAGATAAAAGAAATTCTGAACAAAAATGAATTAAATAAGGTTTTCCTAATTATCTCTCCAAAATTTGAAATGCTATCCGTACAATACACATGTTTAAAAGATATTTTCAAGACAATTTAGAGACATACTATTATCTCAAAGACATCTTAAGAACATCTTAAGATATCTTCATATTCTTTGGGTTATTGCGCACTTATTCTATTATTTATACATTTTTACCTCGACTCTATTCTTGCCTGTCAATTCTGTCCAGTAATATATAATAATTTCTATACATATAATACTTTTATTATTATTTTTTCATTGCTTTATATGTTTGTTTCATACAGTGTGAAAATAACAATGGAGGAGGAAATATGTAATAATGTAATGACGTTGAAGGATGAAAAATACGAAATAATAATGGATGATGAAAACTGTGAAGTAATAGGGAAAGATGAAGAATGTGAACTAATGGAGGATGAAAAATATCAAGTAACAATGGAGGAACAAGAAATTAAAAATAAACACCAAGAGAAAATGGAAATTCGCAAGTTGTCTTATAAAGCTCCAGTTAAGAAATATGATTACAAATTAGAATATGATTATGAATCACCTCAAGATGAAAGACGTCGAATCTTGTTAGAACGTCAGAAGAAGTAAGTATAATGCATATATTTACGTAGGAAGAATTTAATATAGATATATGTAATCTCATATACAATGTGTGTGATAGATCTGTGTGACAATTATTGTAATTTTTTAAAGTAGAATCGTATGATTTAATATGATAAATATTTGTGGTAATATCAATATATTGAAATTATAAATAAACTTAATTGGACTATTATAGACTTAATCAAGTTATTAGATTTAATAAAGCAGTTAAGATAGTTCATAAAGATATTTCATAAGAATATGATATATCAGTCTTTAATATACTTATAGGTCTAGAGATGATACAGTTAATGCTGCGCGTGGTATATTAGAAGAAAATTTCCTTTTTGATTGTAAAAAATCCATGCGAAGGAGATATTCACGAGTGATGTTATCAGAATGGATGTTAGATGTACCAGAAAAGTTGATAGATGAATGGATTATGATTCCATGTCCAATAGGAAGACGAATAGTATTAGTAGCGAGCCAAGTAAGTATGACTTTATATTGTTGCACTTCCTCCTATTCCCACATTTAATATCGTGATTCTGCAACATTCTTGACATTCATATATGTTTTCTTTCGCACTCACGGTTTGACAAAAGAACGTTTAGACATTAAAGGGACGTTTAATTACAAACAAACTTAAGAATACAGCAGGTAAAAATTACAAGCGAAGTCAAACTAAATTTTGCGACCGATCGTGACACATTCAGGCGGTTTACTAATCTTTGTTCAACTCTCATTTTCTGTTACTAGAGAAATCTGTTTTTTTGTCTTATAGTTAAGGCATGTGAGGCCTGATGTACGTATGCAGATCGATATAATAGCCTTAACACGTTGTATAATTACGTTATTAATATTTTCTAATGTAATCCTATATATATATTTGTATACGTCTAAACATTATTGTAAAGTTATCAGAGCACCACTTACAGAGAACTGCTTTGACGCATTATTTTTGCTTTTTTGAATAATATATAAGTAATAAATTAATGATGCGTACGATTAGAATATTCCAATAATTTTATTGCATTGTTAAGGCTATTATACCGACCTATGTATAATCAATGCAAATCCATAATTTGTTTTGCCAATAATATATATATATATATATATATNTTATTCAACAAATTTTTATGTATAAAATAATATTGGTTCAAATCAGGGCAAAACAGTGGCATATGCTAAAAAAGGACAGCGTCTCAGTATCTTTCATTCAGCACTTCCAGGTGGAAACGCTAAAACTCACAGGTCAAAGTATACCATTATAGATTGTATTTGGGTGAAAAGTCAGCAGACATATTACGTAATAGATGTGTTAGCATGGGCCAGCGTTCCAACTATGCTTTGCGAGGTAACATATAATCGCATTTACATTCTAGAGAAGCCTATATTATAATTAAGATATTTAATATTGTTGCCAACAAATTCAATGAACTATTCTACCTTGTTTATTTTAGGCCGAATGTAGGCGATTCTTCGTGAACTCTCATCTACGTGATATAGAAGAGTTAAGGACAGAAAACGAAATAAATAAATATCGTATATTACCTCTACCACAAGTTAATTGCGACGTAGATCTAGGCTCGACTTTAGAACAAATTGGCGAGCAATATTCTTTAGATGGATTACTGTTTTATCATCGTAACGGATATTATAAGTTTGGCTTCTCACCACTGGCTGTATGGTTAAAACCATTTATGTTATCAGAAATATTTGGAATATTCGTGCCTTCACCGTATGACGAGAAACCAGACGGTTACATAGATTACAAACATTACATTTGCCAAATTACCCAGAATCAGCGGAGGAAAGAGTATATCCAAAATCACGTAAGTTTTGAAACTATTATGCTAGTTTTTCACCGACCATTTGATATACGTATTGAATAGTAAAAAATAGTAACGCACGTCAAATGTAAAAAAAATAGTAACTTTCTATTAAATTATATCTTAATATCGACGATGCATGTAAACATAAAAAGACGTTATACCAATTGAATACATCATTGTTTACACATATCGTCAAGATTAAGATAATTAAAAAAAAAACATTGGAAAATTAATGGTTGCTATACAGATGTTAAATGATCGGTATAAACAAAGCCATTATATAGCGAATATTGATTATGGCCCTTCAACTGATATATTTTCTTCTTAATTTTACAGTTTGGAATTTCTATGGAATGTACTTAAGATAATGATGAAATGGATTTCTATCTGTGATTACACATACACACACACACACACACACACACACACATATGTATATATATAGAGCAATATATAATGTATATTTTTAATTATTATGCATATTAAACCTCTGTGAAAATAAGGATTAAATGAGAAAGTTTACAATATATTTTATACAGTTTAACTTACACATTCTGTAAATATACCTAGCCAATAACAGAAAGATGATATTTTATATAATGCACATTGATATACCACAAGTATCTCTTGTTTATACATTTTCTTGCTTGTATAAAATATATTGTAAACTTTCTCATTTAGTCCTTATTTTCACAGAGGTTTAATATGCATAATAATTAGAAATATACATTATTTTGATGATGTATATAAACAATATTGTATTAAATTTATATT
>NW_014554324.1:1483920-1499695 GCF_001313825.1 Dinoponera quadriceps
TATAAAATTTATATTCTTTTTGATATATATTATATCAGCTCTAATCAGTTGTTTACATGCATTGTCAAAAGACAATCGAATAAAAAGGTTACTATTTAGTACACGTAACAAATAATTAGTGTAAGCGCATAGATACGACACATACGATTATAATTTCTACAGTCCGCGGATAAAAGAATATAACACATTTACCTTGACGAGTTTCGCAGTATATTCTGTATCCAATAGCAAAATGTATCTGCTGAGAATCATTAAGAAACAAATTCTATTGTATATGAGGTATACTGTGAAACACACCAAGGTAAAAGTGTAACTATTATATACTGATTGTCCGATCATTGTCTTAACATAAAATCAAAAACAAATTTATATATCTTAGACTTATCCAAGTACGTATACGTTATTATTTTTAAATACGACACGTATGTAACGTACATTGACACGTGAATGGAAACCTCGATAGACATGAATGTATTCTAGAAAAAATAAAAGCAATTCTTTTTCATAGGAAGATATGAAAAAAAATGCCCATAAACTATGAAAAATATGCTCGTATTTTTTTTTCTGTATAGAGAAGCAAAATCAATCGAGCGGCTAATTTCAATTGACCCTCGATCTCGACGCGCGAGTCATCTGTGCGAGTCGCCCCTCGATTTTTTCTCAGGACGGTGACGCGCATAGGCATCGAACAAAGGGAAGCGAGAAGGGTCACGCCCGCGCGAGTCCTCTCCCTACCTCGAGCGCCTCGCGCATTCCGATCGATGCTGACGCGAACAACGTCACACAGTCGTGTTTACATACGTTGTGCTACCTCGTCTCCCGCGCAAAAAACCCAACGCGACGATTGAGGTTAAGAAACGCTACCTCCTCAGCCGAGAATCACCGGGAACGTTCTGTCGTGGTGTCACGGATGTGCGCGAAACCGCGCTGGTCATGGCAGCAATAGAGGTTGCATTCCCGTCGGACGGGCCGCCCGGCAAAATACTAAAATGGAGAGTACGCTCGGACACAATGGTCGCGGCGGGCCGAGTGTTGTTGATATACCGCAATGCGACGCCGGACATCGAGGATCCCGTGGAGCCTGAGAAGAAGCTGCGGGCCACGAGATTCGGCCGTGTCAAGCAACTTCTGGTCAAGGAGGGCGACGTCGTTCAACCTGGGTACGCGTCATTTCACAGCATCGCATCCCTTCGTCGCGTCGGAGGTTATATACACACATACACACACACATGCGCGTATATTATACATATCGTTCTCCTACCTCTCGATATACATCATTGCGATGATAAACCAGCGAATCAGCGACATTTAATAGTCGCCTTTGGTACTCATAGACCGCTATAGGTGCTGAATATATGCCAGTTCGGATTAATTAATTCTGCGGGTTCGAACGTTCGTCGTTCTTTTCAAAATAGATTTCGCACGGTAGTTCCGGTACAACCCTGCAGGCACATAGCTTCGTACTTGATCCTTGCGATATTTTAATGATATGTTAGTGTCTGTTCAGGCAAGTGATAATCTTATTGGAAGGATGCACGCATCCTACTGTGATGATAGACCTGTGTGCGGAATGTGGGGCGGATCTAAGGGTACAACAAGCCGGGAAGGACGGGAAGGTAGCTGAAGTGTCACAGGCCAGTGTGCCTATGGTGCATAGCATACCGGAGTTGAAAGTGTGTCCGGAATTAGCGGAGAAGATCGGGAAGAAGGACGAGCAGCGTCTCCTGAAGGATCGGAAATTAGTGCTACTCGTGGACCTCGATCAAACGATAGTTCACACGACGAACGATCATATTCCGCCTAATTTGAAAGTACGTGAACGCGTCGGCCACCTGTCGATACGTAAATGTATCAATATTTCGACGATAAATCTATCGTCGATATAGAGAATTCGCGAGAGAGCTGCTTAAAGTGAGCGGATCTCACATCTCCGTTCTCCATTTCCGCAGGACGTTCACCATTTTCAGCTATATGGGCCGAATTCCCCTTGGTATCACACCAGATTAAGACCGAATACCCGGCACTTCCTCTCGGAAATGAGCCACTTATACGAATTGCATATCTGCAGCTTTGGAGCAAGGATCTATGCGCATACTATCGCGTCGCTGTTAGACAAAGATGGGATCCTGTTCTCGCATAGGATACTCTCGAGGGACGAGTGCTTTGATTCAGCATCGAAGACTGCGAATCTCAAGTAAAGATTACAATTGTTTTATATTATTTCGGCCGGATATCTCGCACACGTAGGAAGTAGATCCTTCGTAGATCGAGACGCGAAGTTATCGTTGAATTTTACCGTCTCATAGTCATTGCCGCTCTAAGAGAGCCTCCAGAAGATAAACCGCGTTATTGTAATCTCGCGCATTATTTGTTGCAGAGCATTGTTTCCTTGCGGCGACGACTTAGTATGTATTATAGACGACAGGGAGGACGTGTGGCAAGGTTGCGGCAATCTGGTCCAGGTGAAGCCCTATCATTTTTTCCGTCACACAGGTGACATCAACGCACCGCCGGGATTAGACAAGGTTGACGCGTGGCGCATTCCCGAGCCGGAAAATACGAATGCAAATGAGACGTCTGCAGACTCACAGAACAAGGAGAGCAAGAGCGATGTGTCGAAGTCGTTGAGCGAGTCGTTATCGTCGGACGACGCCTCGACGAAAGAGGCGAAACCCGAAACAGATGAGAACTGTGATAGGCCGGAAGAAGCGAACAACGGAGATACCAAAGTCGACGTCGAAGAGGAAGAAACAGATTCCAAGGCGCAATGTGTCGTTGCCGACGAGGCACAGCCCGGTGATGTGAGTGAGGCGCAATCCGCCGCGGAAGATGAAGCGCAGCTCACGAATAAGGACGATACGACGGATAAGGGAGAAACCGTATCACCCGAGCAGGCGGAGAAGAACAGCAAACAGGAGACGTCGAAGAGCAACGAGAACAACGTGATAGACGAGGATGACGATGATTACCTGTTGTACCTGGAGGATATCCTTCGTAGGATTCACACGGAATTTTATTGCACCCTGGACAAGGGCAACGGCCGGAGATCCTTGCGAGACATAATTCCGCGAGTGCGCTCCCAAGTGCTGAAAGGACTCTGCTTGACTTTCAGCGGCTTGATACCCACTCATCAGAAGCTGCACCAAAGCCGCGCGTACAAAGTCGCGAGAGCGTTCGGAGCGGAAGTGACTCAGGTAAGGAGAATTCATCGCATTCGTTGCCATCTCTTCATCGTGCTTCTCTGAGTAACGTGAAATCGCGCAGGATCTGACGGCGAAGAGCACGCACTTGGTCGCGATTAGAAAAGGCACGGCGAAGGCGAACACGGCCAAGAAAAACGTGAACATAAAAGTCGTGAATCCGGAGTGGTTGTGGACGTGCGCGGAACGATGGGAGCACGTCGACGAGCGTCTGTTCCCCGTCACATCGCAGGTACAAATGCTAATAATTTTATAATGTTAAGGCTTCCGTTTTCACGACGCATCTTGATTAACGAATGCAGTCAAGAGCGAGGGAAGGTATGTGGAAAATTCTTGCGGAATACGTTAAGAGAAAATGCATCCATAACGTGATATTTCCGATCGATTGACCAGATTTGTAAGATGTTCGAAAAATTTTCACTCTGAAATAATAATAGTAACGGTGATATTTCTTTATTGGACACGGAAAAGATCACAAAATGACAGTATTAACGGTTGCGTAGCTGTGAAAAGCGATCGAAACGTGGAGCAAAACGTGAGATACTGTGTATGACTGATTTTACTGATTTTAGTTAAACGTGCATGAGTCAATGTGAAGTAGCAAAACGAAGATTTACACACACGTAAATATCGATATAATTTATATAATAAATCACACTTAAATACTAATACGATCAATAAGGGCCTGGAACTAAAGGTTCAACTCTTAGTTGTGGTACACCTCAATGCAGCGACACGAAAATCATTGAGAGAATCTGGCCAATCGGATCTCAAATAGGCGGGAATTGTAATATTTAACCGCAGTATGAAAAAGCCGCACGGTATTTAGTTGTTCTGCGACGGGGGAACGATAGGAGGCACTGAAGGCGTGTGTCGTGCGACTGTCTTCACCGTGATGATCAGCGTTTTTATGCAAAAGTCTAGCGATGTAAAAAGAAAAATATATTTACGCGCGCAAAGAACGTTATCGAGCGAGACACGGTCGTGTCTCGGCCAAGTGCGAAGCGCACAGATCGAGATCTGCTGGGTATAATTATGCCGCTAGTCATTAGTCGAGCGCAGGCGAGATTTCTGGTTCGACCATAACGACTGAACCGACTCGATCGATTCCTCGAATTTATACTAGACATGGTAAAACGAAAAGATTTCCTAAAGACAGCACACCGGTTCCAGTTAGTAAGTGGAAGCAGCGATTGAACTATTGCGGAAGCCATCGTACGCCCTGCTCGAAGGGAAGCTGTGAGAGCAACTAATCCGTCATACTGTCGTTGATCTCAGCGTCCCGTGTAATCCCTTGTTGACCCTTCGGATGTTCTTCGAGCGGGCCGAACAAATGAAGATCACGAGTTGGATCCGGACTATACGGTGGGTGTTCCAGTACCTCCCAGTGGAATTTACTCAGCAGAGCGTTTGTTTCATCCTGGCCGGACGTAATCTCGTGCAACAAGACAATACCAGAGTTTAACAATCCCGGGCATTTGTTCTTAATCACTTTACGCAGCCGTTGCAGTGTCTGACAATATGCCCGCCCTGTTGACGTTGGACCCGTGCTCGAGAAACTCAATCGGCAATGGTTCACTGGACAGTAACACGACTGGCTGTGTTCGTTGTCACGCCTCCTGGCCAAGAACGTGTAACGTGATGTCAAACGTACCTCATGTTTACGTGACATCGCGCATGCAGCCAACATCAACTTTGCATACCAGTCTCTTTGGTATCATGTCAGAGGTTATTGCGTCAACAGCACGCGTCTTCTTCTTTTCACTTGATCATAATTAGTATCATATAAACGAGACAACGAAGATGACGAATAAACCGCCGATAGAGCTTAAATCAATCCGACTGTTGATAAACAGGCGATATGCGCTCATATTTCCTTATTCCATAAGCAAATCGCAGGCAAAAGTTTTGTACGCGTTGCGATACGCATGCGATTCAGTGATCGCTGGCTCAAACACGAGATAAACATCGCATCTGTGTAATCAAACAGCGATGTAACAAAGGATTGCGAAACTAAGAAGAGCTTTTGAGAGGAGGAAAGTATATGTATGAACGGATAAAGTTTACGAAGGCGAATACAAGCGGCTCTACATTTGACTGCAATGTGGCTTTCGAATGATCACGATGGATCCACGTGTAAACCAAGAATCTTAAGAACAGGAGCAGGTTAAATGACAGAAGAGATAATGCAGAGGTCAAAGGAAGGAGAAAATTAGGGTTGGAGAATAAAAGGGAAAATTAAGGGTTGAACCAGCGATAAGGGTAGGTACAGTCTGTCTAATAAGAATGTGACCGGGCGAACTTCCGTTTGAAAACTGTTACATTAAAAACTGTTGAATGAGCAGGTAGAAAGGCTTTTTCCTTACGACGCGTACAGAGGGTCCCACTGTCTGACTTTCACGACGAAGAACGACATGTTATTTGCAAAATGGTGAAGAATTTTCTGTTCGGAATGGCCTAATCTACAAGTATATAACAGCTGTTGTATCCAGCAACATCAGCATATTGAACTCTGAACCTTGAATCTGTCGCTAGGTAAAAGATTTTTTCGCTCACCTCAATCCGTTTTACATCCTCGCGAAGTTTGTCCCTGTTGGTCTGAGACACTCGGTATAAGTTTTGAGACAGTTCGTCGTTAGTTTTTGTTTTAAATCAGTGTGGAGGAAGCGCATGGAGGTAACTGGTGCGATAAAACAACTCGTTTGAAACCAAAACTAACGACAACTGTCTCAAAGCTTATATTGACCCGATTCTCCCTGTGATCCAATGCGCCTCATTCTATCCTATGAAGAATTTGAATGCCAGGAAAATGGTTAAAATTTACCAGAGAATATTAATAACATCTATCGAAAAAAGTGATTTTAAAATAAAGGTCAGAATTGCCTTCAAGAAGACAACAACTTAAAATAGTCAGGAGTCGTTTTCGCTCCCAATAGAAGAAAGAAAATGTCGAAACACCAGATCTGGTCATCACAATCATCAGATGCAAGTCCTATTGAAAATGTCTGTGTATTAATGAAGATAAAGTTGCATGGAAAAAAAAAATATATATATATATGATGAAACTAATTCGTTCAATATGGCGATCTTTATCTCGAGAGTATGCTGTAAATGGTAATATGGAATAAATTGGTATAATGGAGTATGCGGTAAATATACCTGGAAAATGTCAAATAATAATTGACAATAGCGGCTATTGGATGACTTATTATATTATATATTATGTATTATATTATATGCGAGGTGTTTCAAACCGTTCTCGGTTCCCGCGGTGTGCAGGTAGAATGGATGAAATTGAACAGAAAAGTCGTGTACCATTTTACAAAATTCGCAATAGTTAGCGAGGAAATTAATGATTTTGTCTGAGCTAATGAACGCACAGGAAAGGGTAGGCCGGGCATTGTATGAAGAAAAATCGCTTACTTCTAAAGATCTAATAACGATGGGTATCAACTGATAGCGAGAAGCGCGGTTTCTTTTTGGCGTACATCTCTATGTCACATATCGCTTGCTGTTTGCTGCGTTACTTTGCCTCTAGAAATCAATTGAAGCTCATCATTGCTAGGAGATCTTCAAGAGTAAGCCATTTTTCTTTATACACTGTCTGATCTACTCTTCTTCGTGCATGTATTAGCTCAGACAAAATAATTAATTCTTCATAAACTATTGTGAATTTTGCAAAAATAGCACATAAATTTTCTACACTTGCACACCACGAGAACCGAGAACGATTCGGGACATTCTATATGTATGTATATGTATCATATTATACTATATACTATTAATACAAAAGCATTGTTGTAATACTGATTGTGTAATATATATGTAACTTATTTATTTTTCTGTAATAAATGCTTTAAAAGTAATGTCGGTCACGCTCTTATTAGACAGACTGTAGATTTAGAAGGATTCAAGTGTAGTCCATTAGAAGAAGACCTATTTTGCGATAAGTTCGAGATCAAAATTGAGATTACGACTATCTGACGTAGCCGTATGAACAGAAAATGAGAATGTAAGCGATCAATAAGTAGCCGTAAAATTGACGTGACGAAATCATGCGAAAAGATGAGGCGGAAGAGGAAAGTTTGCACATCATGTTACTTTTACGGTAATTTATTGATCGAGCAAAAGGAGCAGGAGTAGGAACTTTTGAAATATCTTACAAATATATTCAATCGATGTTACAAATGTGTTCAATCATAAATATCATTATATGGGCATGTTCTTTCGTTTCAACGTATTTCGCAAGAATTTTAAACATTCATTTTCTCACTTTTGACGTTACCAAACTAGGCGACTGTGGCGAAGGACCAGGAGCCTTTAAGTCGAATCGCATACGGTTTTATGGTAACATCGCTGTTTGCAACATACACCGTCCTGGCATTAATAATAAATAGAAGCATCGTAGGCTCGTGGATCGAGAGTACCACCGCCACACTGCAGTAGTCCCGAAAGCGTCGAAGAGGTAGAGAGCAATAATAGTGCGGCGAACTCCTTCGCCAACACGATCAATCCATTGATGTCTTTTACTCAAGAGGAGATCGAGTTTATGGATAAGGAGGTGGAAGAGGACATGTTAGAGCAAGACACAATTTTCGATGCGGAAGAGGAAGAGGGAGAAGAAGGTGAAGAAGAAGAAGAAGACATGGACGACGCAGATGAATGTGGCACGAGGATACGTCGTCGCAGTTTTGACTCTGAAGATTCCATGAACGGTGAGTACACATATGAGTGAGTGAGAGAGAGAAAGAGAGAGAGAGAGAGAGAGAGAGAGAGGTGTAAAATATCCAATAATCGTGCAACTTTATAATCGCAAAATCGAACGATTTTTATCTATATGTTATTTTGAAACAGACGAATGGATGTCGGAGAAAAAGAGGCAGAAGATCAAGAACGGAAATTCTGATGAGAGTTCCTCCGAGGATAGAGATGGCAATCGCAACATTCACGATGATGATGATGATGATGATGACGACGACGACGACGACGATGATGATCCCGTGACGCGTTTCAGAAGGGGAGGAGATTTACCGGACGATTTGGATCTAGGAGATAATTCACAGGACTCGATAGACGACTTCGAAGGTGGAGATAATGAGGATGATCGAGAATGGAACGCATTGGGCGCTGCGCTCGAGAGAGAATTTCTCGCCGAGTGATATGCTTGAGAAAAGTGAGAGAAATGCATCGACGTATACACACGTCGTCGGATTATTGGACTGACTAAGAATGTCTTGCATCACTGATAAATTTCAAGTTCGATAACTGAACGGGAAGATATTATTGATGATGTTAAATTATTTATGCACTCTGATACAGTCAGAGAGAAGTGTTATATGAAGGCATTGAATGCGTTTGCTGCCATCTGCTAAGAGTGGATCGAAATGGGCAACGGGAGGAATATGTAAAATTGGAAAAAAAATTCTTTCTATATCGAACCATTGCTCTGTATTAAACTTGCGGATTTTGTACTAGCAAACGAAGTCGCTCTTTCGATTACTTTACGAAAGAGTCATTTGTGGATAGCAATACGAATACGCGGTGAACATTAAATTTTCCCATGCAAAGGAGTCACATTGAGCACCAGTTTTATCATATTATTAAAGAATGAAACTTATTTTCTCTAATGTTTGTAGAGCCGCCATCTGTAATGTTGATAATTATAAGTCATTTTTGTATGGAAAGATACTATACATAAAGGATGTATTATGAAATTGGAAAATAAAAATATACAAAAGAAGTGTAATGTGAAGAAAAGAAAAACAGCACGTAGATTCTACAGAAAAAAGAAATCAAGATTTATTATCATTTACCATTTTCTCAAATACTATACAAAAATATTCTACACTGTATCTGGTTGTGGATCATCTGGATTGTCGTAGTATTTCAGATATACCTTTTTATGGGTAAAGTCACGTATATTTTCTAGCCTTCCTCGTCTTGGTGCCTTTTCATAATCATAAGCTGTCTCTTTTCTGCCATGTAGTTGTACAATCTCATCCAAATCCTCTCTAATATTACAAAAAGATACAAAACATGTTTATGTATATATATATATCGATATCTCAATTTTACAGTTTGGAATTTCTATGGAATGCACTTAAGATACACGGAATGGATTTCTATCTGTGGTTACACACACACATATATATATATATATATATATATATATATATATATATANTTTTTATTCTTGTAATTATTCTTTCGCATTGATTAAATTTTCATAAAATCCTTGGTAAATCACATACCTATATGCAGACTTGACAGTTTTCTTTCCAGTAATTGGATCTGTGATGTCACCTAGAGGATGTATCACCTCGATCACCTGTGTATCAGGAATTTTTGAAGAATCACATTGGCGCAAAATTTATGTCATATCAGAAATCATAAGGATCAAATGGTGTGACATGACGCGTACCTCGTGAGTGATTAGACGTGTCATTTTCGCCGGTAACGCTTTTATCAGGATAATATCACCGGTTTTACATAATTTCTGCGGATCATTGGCATAGACGAACTCGTGTTCTTTGAAGTACTGTTAAACAAAAATGAGACACATAACCTCAACGGCAAGCTACCTAAACGAATCGTGCATAATCGTATGTATTCATAAGTACTGACCATGTGAAAGTAATTGTCGAATTTCAATTGCGGTATCCTCACTTTCGCGGCATTTTGTTTCGACGAAGGTACGCACTTTCCGAGTAAATATCGAAGCGCGACCTTACTCGCTTCTTTACCAGCCATTTTTATACATGCGCGATCATCAGCTGATCGCTTGTGCGTGCATAGGAGCGTTGAGGAGCGCGCCTAATAGCGTCTATTAACACTGATCAGTACTAACGAGTTATTCTATCCTTGTCGTATATCTAATGAGAAACAATGAGAGAGATCAAATAACGCGTTAGCGCTGATAGTGTGCTCTCCGAACGCAGCCTTTATAGCACATTAGAAATCTGCTCTTTTCAATTGGTTACTTCTGTATAAACAATCACTCGGGAATCCACGAGTCATATATAACGATATCGTCAACAATTATATCGTTATTATATAAATATATTTATATTTATTTTCCACATTCTTCTTTCTTTTTTCCCTCAAGGTCTAAGTATATAGTTGTAAGCGCCAGAAATATAAAAGATGCGGAACGGAGAAAAAGAACGGAGCTTTCTAAGATATATTAACGAGTGTATCCCCGGGATGAAAAAGATCATGTATGAAATTTGCTCATATATGACTATATATAATTATATATGTCCACAGCGAAAAAATACTATTGTTTACAAATTATATGTAAATACAATCGAAATAAACGCTTCTGGCTACTTGTGTGCTTCTGACAGCACATGATATTGACATTTAATTAAATGACGTAACATCATTTTTTTTTTTCGTACAGCCATATATGATCATATTTGTAACCACATGGGCAAAATTCACATATGATTTTATGTAATTATATATAATCATACATAATCATTTTCTCCCGGGTCGTTCATTTTACTATCTCAAATATTGCAACTGTTCGAGCATTTTGCATATTTCATATCTCATGGATTTACAATAAATTAACGAACCACATAACGAAAATAACGAAATTGACCAATCATCAACGTAACGATTGACTAATCACAAAAGTTCTATTTCTTACGGCTACACTTTCTGTATTACCTAGTAATCCTCTATTTTCTTCTCTCTTCCATCAAGCGTGTCAAATATGTGTCTATCTTATTTCAAACGCAGAAAATGCAGTTTAGTGCATCTATAAAGAATAGAACTCTTGTGATTGGTCGGTCATTAGATCGAGAGTATCGTAACTTCGATAGTCGAGAGCGCAATGGCGGCGCGGCAGTTCGGATTTGTGAAGTCGCTCCGTATATGCTGCTATTTCGGTTTGTAGGAGGCGAGCCTCGGGTGCGAATTACTGCCGTTGGTAGTGCCGAGACCAATTTATGTGCGTTTGTCGTAGAGAAACATCCTACAACAGTCGTCAACCGTAGATATCTCGTCTAAAACGGGTAATCAGCAGCGCCGAGTACATGTGTAATGGCGGCTCGAAGTTCGAATCCTCAGATCGCCGTACTTTACGATTTTAACCCGCCGAGCGCAAATCTCGCGCGCGAATTATCGTCGGGAATACCGAAGGTGAATACCACGCATTTATCACGGCGCGATATTACGAAAAAATCGCCGAGAAAATTGCAACCGTCGTGAGATTCACAGTTCGGTTCACTAATGATAAAATAATATAAAAGACCATTGGATTTCACGTATACAAGAAAATTTCGATATCTGATCATTTCCAGTCGATAAATTTGTTGGCAAACTTGCGTCAAATCAGCGTAAATGATAAGTGCGAAAACTGCAATTTCGCAAATATTTCATATACTTCAATGTAGGTTGTGTACGAATCGATAAAGCATTGACGGACACTCGTAAATTATAAAATTATGTCTTACCCAGATATCCGGTAAATAATTTTTCATATATAATCATGTATAAAATCATATAGAAATCTAAAGTTATGCATAATTCCTTTATAAATTTATATATAAGTTCAAGGTTTAAGAATCAAAATTCAATATACTAATGTCTGTCGTTAGATACAGCAATTGTCATATACTTGTAGATTAGACTCTTTGGAACAAAAAAGTCTTTCACCATTTTGCAAAGAACACGCAAATTTTTGAGTTATTAATTAAAAAAGCCTCTATACATGGCCATTTTTAACCATTGATAATTCGAAATTTTGCGTGTTGTTTGCAAAATGAACTTTTCTGTTCGGCTTCATCCATTTTACTTGCACACCACGGAAACCAAGATTAGTTTGGGTACCCTATATATGTTAATATATGAAAATATTTTGCACCGGGATTCATATCAGATGGTTAAAAATGGTCGGTAATGCCATTCTTGTTAATTATCTCCTTCCGTATAAAAATTTGCCCAGAGCTGAGGGTTTTTAATATTACCTCATCGGTGAGTCCATAACGGGTCTCGACGCGAATTTGACGAGCCGTATCTGTACTTTCTGCGATTCCGTCTCGCCGGAGACGAATTTCGCGTGTGATGTTTCACCGTGTGAGCGTTCTGTGTGCCGAAAGTAAGTTCCGGGTGTTTATTCGTGGCATCAAACAACCGAAAATGAATGTCCTGCGAAACGGATCGTCAGCAGTGTCGAGTAAAATATTGCGTGAGCTACGGCAGTCGGCGGTTTGAAATTCAAATCGTTGCGTCCTACATTTTCGAGATTCGCCGAGGGAAAGTTGATAAGTGCGAGATAACAAAGAGCATAAAAAATATTTAAATCGAATTTAAATCGGACATAAGAAGCGATCGTCGAAATGTTAGGAGTGCACTTGGTTTGGAACCATGCCCTGAAAATAGGATGGAAAATATCGCCGTGCCCTGTAGAATGAGTTTATAGAAACAATACTGACAAATCTTATATAGGATGCAAAACATTTATTTAAGACTTTGATTTCAAATTAGGTCAATTCTGTACATACACAACAGCTACAGATATATCTTCGAATTGTATCATCAATTTACAATCAATTTTCTCTTATTCTTTTTTTCCCTTGTTCAATGTACAGGTATATATCACTGAGTACGCAATCGATATAATATAGATGATAAACTATGTAGGATCTTCAAGTTAATTCAACGACCACGATTTTTAGCGCTCCGTTACATCTGTTTCGTATTTAAACGTAATGAACATAGCATCTCTATAAAAATATATCTTTAATCAAAAATTGAACGCACAATTTTCGTTTTAACCGCCTTAACTACTTTACAAGAAGACATAGTATGTTGTTTTCCATCAGCAGAAATTCCCATCTTAACGACGGTGATAAGAAACGGAATATAGAACATCACTCGTTACAATGTGTGATACCGTTTGTATCCATATACGTCGAAACAAACATGTGTACTTGGTTATTGCTAAAGTATGCGGATCCTAAATAGAATCCTCTCGTCGCTATACACGAATAAATTTCGTTCTATGTCTCTATGTTGTATGCTACCATGAATTTTTGGTACAACTATAGTGCATTAGCAACACCAACGTAACATCGAACTTTCGCAACAACTGACGCTGACCATCGAATCATGAAGTCAAATCATGAAGGAGAAATAAGAAAAAGACTGTAAAAACAACACGTCAGTTATTGCGACGAACATGAATGACGATGGATAAAAACGCGTCTTCTACGTCTTTTATGTAATTCGAAGGGGCGATAAGAGCATTATTTTACCAAATATATGCGTATATATATATATATATTTTTTTTAGTAGCTCTTAAGAAAATATTATAATTATTTTAATAATTCGCTTATTTTTCGCCCTTATATTGTTAACATATGAATTGTTAGGGCGAAATTCAAGCGTCCGGCATAAAATCAAAACTAATCTAAGTTTACAATCGTTTCCCTTAATCATAAAATTATTTAAAATTTCTTACGCGTGAGCGCTCGAAACAACTTACAAACACGCCGTGTGTGAGTGTGTATGTATGTGTATAACCTACAACTAAGTTTATTTTCCCAAAAGAGCGAGAGCCCAGTTACGTAGTAAGAAGAATGTATTGTAACTCTTGGGCTCTTTAACATGCATCATTATCTACGAACTAACAGGCATCTGACAGGCTCGCGGCACATAATCAATCGTCTATGCCTTAGATCTTTAGCGTTGCTTATGTAGAAACATAGAATTCATTTCTCTTTATCAGTTTACTACGTGATAATGAGAGTACCAATTAGCAAATCTTTTTAGCTGTACATGAGTGATCACAAGTATTAATTTACGAGTACTCGTTTGGTTTGCCTTTCGTTCAATATCATGTGATCCACGTAACGTCCATAGGAATAATCCTATAATAGTAAAATTAATAGCAGAAATAGACAAAACCACCCTTTTTTAGCGTGTGCTCCTTAAATCGAACTAATCGCATTGAAAATGACATACGTGCTTTATATTACAACATGATTTTTGTCAAAACACGCATTGATAAATGTGGCAAACAAAATTGCAATGTTACAGAGTTTTATTTAATGTCTCAATAGTGAAACTTTGACGTTACATATTGCCGTAAAATAAAAACGTTAAAATAACAGCTTAAGTTTCCAAACTTGTATTCAAACTATATTAAATCCACATTTGTCGAAAATTGCAAGTTTCATGTCGTAAGACGGTATAAAGCTTGCACGTATAAGGTTTATGAACACGAAATACAATCAACTCTGTCAATGTGTGATCGATTTAATATGGTTTAGAAATATTCAATTCTGTTTTACGCGAATAAAATTAATATTGCGATGCGATACTCCATGACTTCAGTAATCTTTCATTTACAAAACGCCTGTGTAACTCAAAAAATATCACTCAAATTAATGACACAATCACTCTATATCAAGACTACAAACTAATAACAAGATAAACCTCTTTCCTAACTTCAAAATGTTTTTTTGCAAAGTGCCATTAATATTATAATGTTATGCGACATGGCAGAAACTGAAACATTTCTGCATTTGATTACAAAATGTAGTCCAGTCGTTCGCGCGTCAATATCAATTCTATGTACAAGCTAGAAGTACGAAATAAGATCGTAGTTTAAATTGCGATAGAAAGTAATTACCTTATTTAGTATTCTAAAGGCCATGTCGTCATATACTTTAGATCTTCTCAAATTCTTATGATACTGCAAGCGCGCTTTACGATTATTGGAAATCCTTTATTTCCGTTTCATTACATGGTCATCACAAAGTTATGCCTTGACCTAACAACAGTAACTATTGGAGAGGAAAAAAAAAACCGCACTCCCCCTAAACTGTCGAGACTGTAATGTCTTTTACAACTAGATTAAGCATCATGTTATCACATGCTTCTGATTTCCAACCAATAGGAATTTAATTTCGCTACATAATGTATAATACAAACGTTATAAAAAGACTATTACAGTTTTGCCGCTGATATACTAACTTATGCAATAACTGCATATTCTCGTCTCTGTAATTACATTTCAACAGTGCAGTGTAAATGATTATCTGTCGTTATTTCCAAAATATAAGTCATCTGTACATTAATAGCAAGTCTATTTTTTCCTTTTCTTTTTTTTAGCCTTATTAATTTTATTCAGAATGATGCGTATGCAATAACAACGTACATATTTGTTTCTTATTTTTATATAAACACAAGTGAAAACATACACATCCCATGCATTATGTTATGTGAATACGATCGTAGAATATACACAAAACTGACTTAAAAAAAATACACTTAAGGACACACGAGAGAAATATTATTTTCAATATATTTACAATTTTATCATTGCATTTGTTGATATGATCAAAATTAAAAGAAAGAATTCTTTATGAATAAATAATAACTAAATAAATTTGATGTGTCATATGATCAATAATTTATTGTGAATAAGAGAAAATATTTCTGCACTTCATTCTTTTTGAGATAAATTTACAGAAGAAGTTATTAACGCTCGTGTAAGATTATCCCAGAAAAGATACGGTGTGCAAATAGTTTTGTTCTATACATTCTAGAATGATCATCT
>NW_014554324.1:1500469-1532166 GCF_001313825.1 Dinoponera quadriceps
TATATATATATATATATATACATAATAATAAATAATAATGAAGCATTTTTTATATATTTTCAGTAGGAGAAAAATTTCTGTGGGAGAATTTATGTCCACTATATATAATTATTACTCAACAACTAACCTTGTTCATAAGGGCAAAAGCTAAGCTGTTATTTTTGACAGGTTGTACAGCCGAATCAGATAGCGCTCTTGCTAATCGGAGTATCGTATCAAAACTTTTCACAGTATTAAGCCATCTTCGATATTCGGAATAAAAGTTTGTTAATAAATGACAATCTCTACGACCTATTATAGCTAGTCCTTTGAATATTGCAGTCCATAATTCTCTTAACTGCTCCTGATATTCTGTTACATCCAAATGAGGTAAAAAACGCAGTAATAATGTCTGAAACGTATAGACACGTGTCGATACATCGAATATGATTATTAAGATTCGGGTTTCATCGCACGTCAATTTACCTTTCCTTTTCGAATACTTAGCATACTAGCTAATTTGTCATCTTGTACTAATTGTTGTAGAGACGATAGCATCATGCCGATTAATTCCGGTTCAGATTTATTTGTATTTGTCTCAGCTTCCCCATCTTGCTGTTGTTGCGGTTCCGGGATAACAGCAAGAGGATTGCTCAAATCTTCAAGTTTCAATAGTACTATGTACAGCTGAAAAACAATAATTTTTCTTGATGAAAAGAAAAGATATTATCAAAATATTAAATCTCGCTGATTGTGTTAGAACATTGGTAATATACCCTCTCAATTTCAAGAAGCAGTTGCCGTGTTTTTTTAGTATCTTTCTGCTGCGATTGGGGAGTAGACTGCGAGTCGCTATTTGGTACAACATCCATATCGATAATTTTACGTGGTGCAGTTACACTACTAAAATGAAGTTTGCCCAATGAATTTTCAAATTGAGCTGGCGTGTATGTTGATCTTGAAATGGTCTGAGGTGGGTTTGCCTCCCAATCTCTATAACAATAAAAAAAAAAGATAAATCAAGAACATTATGAATTTTACAATTCCAAAAAAAAAAGATAACAATATTCCTATAGAAATGAATATTCACATGTTGTTTAGTGCAAAGTATATTTTGCGATTACATTATTACATGATATAAGTAAAAAAAAATAATTCGCAAATATTAAAAATCTATATAAATTATATAAGATAAAATATAAATCTATATCAACTTATATAAGAAATATAAGAACTTTGCTGCGTACCTGTGATCTCTGTGATATCCGTTGTTGTTATGGTGCTTCCTATCTTTTTGTTCTTGATTTGCATGTTGTTTATTCTGTCTATCACAGAACACAGTATAATAATAGTCATCGATATACGGTTGAATTGTATTCAATTGTAACAGTTGAATATTAATTAACCATTGCTTTTCACGACTACTCATAAGACCTGCATATTCATCATACTCTCCTGAAGCATTCATACCATTAATGCTCGGAGGGTAATGTTGATTATGATAATGTCTTTGATTACTTCTGTCATGACTGCGATGAAGATACTGATTATTTTTAAAAAACGGTTGATGTCCGCCTTGTTGCTCGTTATGGTGATAAGGTCTATTCTGGTTTCTCTGATTGCTTGAATGTGAGTAAGAATGTTGATGTTGTTGATGGTTGGTTTGATTATTAGAAAATGGAGGCATCATGTGATCTGGCCGAAGGAACTGTGGACCTCCTAAGTTGGGATGTGGCGGTTGCTGAAATTCAATATAATGATGCACCAATAACGTGAAAATATTTCCCTGTAATAATTATATGCACAATTTGCGCGGTAAACTTACAGGAAATCCATAGGAGCCGTGAAGAGTTTGCCTTTGTACTGTGTGTGGCAACATTAAATGCGGTACAGGATAACGTAACATATTTCCAGGTTGATCTAATGGGAGGGATAAATAAAACATATATAGGAATATCTATGAAATATGTTTACAGTCGCTGATTTCCAAAATGTCATCCATTTTATAGTTATTTGCGCTAATATTCCATGGATAAAAGTGCATTTAATATACGACATCTTTTGATATTGGAATAATTAACATGAAGCTAATTCGTGATAATGTAGTCCATAAATAATAGGAAATATTTGATTAAACTTCTCAAAATTTGTTGACTCGTACTTTGCAAATATATTCACAAATAAATCTAATAATAAATCAATATAATAGCACAATATTATATTAGTGCGATAATAACAAATATACTCACTAAGTAGTAATCTAGGAGGTGGTATAAATTGCGGAGGTGGTCTCACGTTAGGTAAAACCATGGGATGCGCTCCGGGTATGCCCAATCCCGGTGGAAAGCGTAGCGGTGGAGGTAGGCCATTAATTTGAAGTTTCTCATTCAAAGACAAAGCCTCAAAGAGAAGCGAACCCTCAGGCTTCTTCTGCTGTTGTTGCGTTTGTGGTTTACTGAGACCTGGTGGCGGCCTATTTGCAATGAGCCCTCTTTCCAACTCTTCCACTGTACAGGCATTTTTTAAGTTAGTTGGCAGAGATAAACGGGGACGAGCTTTGGGAAGAGATAGGTCAGAAGGGCTACTCCATACGCCGGGACGTGGAACTATTCCTACTTTGTCATCCAATACCAAATGCGACAAATTATCCCGAATATCTATGTTAACGCCATTCTGCAAAGGATATAAAGTACACGTAAAAAACATATAATATATTTAAGTATTTATTTATTTAAAGGAAAGATGTAGATATTCTTTTTTATTCTATGCATTTGTTTGTTAAATATTATTATTTATCAATCATTCATGCTATGATAAAGAAAAAGTCAAAATTCTGATTGCACAATAAGGTTCATATACACAATTTATCACACAATAGTTCTATAATATGTCATACAATAGTTCTCAATATTTATATCGTACAATAGTGTATAAGAAACATATTTGTATATCAGTATATCTTCATATATTTATTATATATCCACAATACATATTTTCGTACAAATACCGACATCTATATTACTTTGCAGAAATATGTGACAGCATGTTTTTGCATAGCTGGTGATAATATATCGAGTATATACAGGATATCTCTATAATTTAGACATTAATTCAACATACCTTCTTACTTGTCGTACTCTGATTATGCGGACGACTTGATTCGGTAATTTCGGCGAGTTTTTCATGATCCTTCTCCCAATCGCCAATTGTAGCATCGGGACCGAATGTTTCATCATTCAAGGCATCATATTCTTCTTCTTCACCTAAATCGTCTTCTTCCAGTGGACAATCCAACCCGTCCTCTAAACCGCTATCCTAATTTTAGAAAATATCAATGTAATTTATCCGACAAACGAAAAAACCATGGCAAGCATCCTTGAAAAAGCGCTACAATGAGGTCACAGTTCTTGATACAACGTAATATACTGCTTCATACTGCAAAACACAAGATCCATGGGAATCAAATTTCAATCAAAATAATATGCATAAACAGACAGAAACTCATCGACAAACTCTATTTAAACTTATAGTGCTTGATGTTAATGACCTTTAGGGTAAGGAAAAATTAAAAAGTGAGGTTAGACTGCATAATTTTGCTCTACTTGGAGGACAATACTATTATTTTCAGGAGTAATACGAACAAAATGCGATTCAAGGTAAACCAGTGGGACGAATCGTTTCGCTCTAAAATTATTATATCGAGGCAATAATCAGCGACGGCTTTAAGGACAAAACTTTTACATTTCTCAGTACAAGATACAGGTATGCCGCGACGCGACTGTTTATCAAGGGAGATTTATGTTCGCGTAACTTGCTGGGATTCGCGCCGGTTGAGCGCAAATCTCTCGCGATCACGAGAAGCGTATGTACTTACTCCAAGCGTAGTATCAAAACCGAAAAAAGAGTCTGCCATTTGTGGGAAAGAAATCTGCAAAATAACATGTTCTGATCAAACGTCAAGTACTGCGACGAGCATCAGCTGTCATGGCGGTCATGCGTACACACGGCATTTGTTAATGCTCCCCACTTCCGGTTCAGGTAGTTTAGGGTTGAACGTATCGTGCCGAGATATTCGTATATTATAATCTCAAATAATCAGTCTCGATAATCAATGAAATATGGCACGATACACAAGTGTCCAAACACGAAGCGTTCAACCTGGAGAAACCGTTCGTACCGGAAGTGAAAGTTATTCATAACATCGCGTGTAACTGTGATCTCCTTCACAGAGCCATAAAGCGACATTCACAGTGCATCCGATATCCACTATCCAATAGGGAAATTTGTAATTCAAAAATAAAAATTTATATGAAAACGATGTATGATCTCTCTCACTTGTTTTATGGAATTCTGCATTTATTATCATGACAATCTGTAATGCCACGATACAGTTTTCATGAAACTTAGTTGTTTCTACTTTAGATTTGGACATTCAGTCGGACATATCCAATCATGGCGGCCTATGTCTAGGGATATCCAATCACGGATTACTGTGATTGGATGTGTTTGATTGAAATTATGTGCCTGTAGGACTTTCCCTGAAAATATCATTTCACAAAATACAGTTGAAGACGTTGGTGACTGACTTTGTTGTGTTTTTCTTGTTTGTTCATTTAAAATGGTCGGAAAGAAGACATTAGGGAATCCTTTTCACATAATAAAAGAACAATATACATCATAAAATTTTTTATTTTAAAAAATATATAAAGTTAAAAATAACATTCTTATAATAAGTGTAGAAAAAAAATGTAATTTCAGAACTATTATTTTACTTTTTTCATAATTTCCTATAAGCATCGTAGATGTGTCGGTTTTGAGGCCCAGTTTCTGAAAGCATTAATTCTCATATATTAAAAAAAAATAGTTATTTGCAAGGAAATGTAATAATTTTCATAAGATTATCATTATATTTTGATACAATATGAAATGATTGAAGTATGTTGATTTGCATCCATACACATAAATTTTATTTTTCTATCTTCGACGGAGCTTCAGAGCCCAAAATCAGAATGGTCGGTTTTGGTGTTTCTCCTCTATTTAGATCCCATATATTTGATACTGCACTTTTTCATCGATATATTTAAAATTTCATAATTAATATCTCAGCAACACATAAAGCTACAGGTTGCGGGTCAATGCGGGTTTTACGAAAATTAATTATTCAGATTCTAGATTCGATTCTTATTACAGATATTTCCGTTGCATATACTTGGTACCGCTGAATTATCTCGTAGATCGACTTATTTGATGATAAGATATACGAATTTATTGTAAGAAGGGAGGGAAAGCAATATTCATCAGAGCATTTCGAGGCGTGCACTCTTTATTGCCATTAAATCTCTTTGCATCGTACTACTTTCCGTTGGCTCTTTTTCTCCTCATCCAAATTATGACCCTTAAAATTATCTAATCGCATGCGGATGCCAACGCGTTAAAATAAACGTAATCCATTGTGTTTTTTAAACGCTACTCGTTGCGTGACAGTCCTCAAGTGTTGCTAGGCTGCTGGCCCTCAGTGACGCCAGACTCAAGGAACTATGATTTAAAGTATTCATGCCGTGAGGATCCTCGCAATGCAGGTACAGTCGTGAGCTGACAGATTTGTGGCAGTCGGGACATAAACGTTTTTTCTTCTTGTCGCGTCTTTTCAAGATGTCGTACGCGCATCTGCAATTATTACGAGATAATAAGGGCAAGAGAAATATTCTTCCGGAGGATATCGAACATTCAGTGTTTCGTTTTTAACGTTACACTCGATCGGTCTGTTGATGATTTCTCGTACAAAGATCGATTACCATAACGAATGTCTACGTGAATAAAAAGTCATTGCGAAAAACATCGTTTACGATAACGTCGCGGCGAGGAGCATTCTTCGCGCGAACTCTACCGCACGATTTGTCTCCATTTCCATCCCCAAGAGCAGAATGTAGCCTCGAAGTTTCTCTCCTACCTAGCGTGTAATATGTGAGAGCAAGGTAGCGCTTCCAGGGAATCAGCTTCCAGACCGAAGGGTTCATTACAACTTCCGCATCGTAACTCGAGATCTTCCTCCATCGCGGTCGCCAGTCTCTCATGATGTCCTTTTTGCTCCTCATCTCCCAAAGACCCGTAGATTCGCGACAGTCTGGATCTAACTGTCCGCACCAAGAGCTGTAAGCAGTCAGAGCCTCGTAATCCTCTTCTGAATACACATCTCTCTCACGGAGAATCGTATACGCGTTATATGCTTCCCCGTTGCGCAATCCCTTTCTTTACAGTGCTACTCTACAGCAGCCCACGTTTGTTCCCCGCTTATCATTTAACAACGTCAACCTGAATCCAGCGATCTCTTTTCTTTAATATTAATCCAACGTCATTTTAGCCCATATGAAATCCCAATTTTCCACAATCAAAAGCTACGCTCGATCCATCTCGGAACTTCTTTAGTAGTTCAGAAAAATTGTGAAAGATTTTGTTCATCTACACACTGAGATAATACTTTAGTTTTTCTTTTCGTGTATATTTTTTTCAATTCTATCATGTATGCCAATATTGTAGAAATAGATTGTCGGTAGAATTTGTCTTGCTAAGGGGCAAGTCAATTTTATTGAGGTACATCTTTTAACGGTAGATTTCAATTACTAAAATATGAATAGCATGTGAGCGAAACGAAAGGATAATCAATTAAAGCAAAATGTCACTACGCGGCAAAAAACATTTTGTACTTGTGTTAAAATCGGTCTTTATTAAAACTTTTCTGTTAAATTTTTAACATATCCGTGTATTCATTTAAGATATTGTGTTTATGTTATCTCAATATACATTTTGCGTTGAGTCGATATTCAACACGTGTAAATGTTAAAATAACATTTTATAATTCAGTGTCGGCTTCAGTGTAATATATTATGGATATTAATTGTGTGATAATTTTAACATAATATTTGTTTTATTTTTCAGTATATCAACCTTGTGTTAAATTAACACAAAAGTTTGCGTGGTCCGTTTGGGACATATGAAATGCGTTAAATTAAAAATCGGTTAAATTTAGTGTGTTCTTTACATCGTAAAAAATGCTGTAAATGATCCACTCAAATTTTTGCGCCATTTTAACAAGGTGTATATGTTAAAAAGTAATATAATTAATAAGGTGAATATGTTAATTTAATATATTTGTGTGTTTTTTAATATATTTCAAATATATTAAAGCAAAACATAAAAATTTAGACCGTTTGTAACACACAAATTTGTTATTGTTACAAAACTTTATAGTTATTTTACTGTAATATTCTCTCCGTGTACTTCTATTTCTGCTTGCATTGCGATTTCATACGACAGTATCTTTCCGTTTCCTTCAACGAACGACGAAGCGTCACCGTCTTAATACAGATTTAACAATAATTTCCACCCGAACCCTATCACAATGTCGATAAAGCTGCATACTTTGCACTTTGAGATCAACTTGCACACGTTGCGTTCGCGTTACGTGTGCGCATACACAGCGTCCAAATGGAGAACTGGCTCCATTGATTCGTGGACACAAATAGCGTGAGGACTCGAGATGCACACGGTATGAATGTAGTAATGTATGTACGGAATGCTCGTGCGACGCACCGGTCGCGTAGTAGTGCGCCGATGGCTCTTTTGGCATTTCATTGGAACTCGCGATAGTCATTTACACGCACGGATAAACGTCGACGGCGGAACACGCGGAGCGTCGCTGCCTCTTAATTGAAACTAGTGCGTCGCGTCGCGTTTGCATCTTTCATTTTTCAATCGACGATCCGTTCTGAAAGATCCACTGTCGATACGATTGAAATCTCTACCTATAATTTTCATAATTTATTATAAATAGAGGAGAAGATGGTATTATGACTCCCCATTTACATTTCTTACAATAGCTTTGTTAACAATCAGTATTTTAAATTGAAAATTTAATGATTACATTCGTCGATGTGTTGTTCAATTGATCCTAGACTCAAAGTTGTGAAATATTTATTACTTAGGACGTTTTATAAAAAAAGTGGCAATACTGTAAGTGTTAACCGCTTAATGAATCGAAAGGGAATAGAGGTGATAATGTGACCCTCACTAAAATAGATAAAAAATTAGTTTTGTTTAAGAAAAAAAGTGTTTCGTAACAAATTTATACATTTATTCGAAATAAACTATCTTGGAAGGAACAACAATGAATATATAATCGTAAATTTTCACTGTAGATATTGACTTGTTAGAAGGCAAATACAAAAAAGGAGGACAACTTTTATAAAACAAATAAATAAATAATAATAAATTTAATAAATAATAAATAAATTTAATCTTAGCTCGAGAAAAGTCTATATTAAATCTATTTCAATCGGGGCTAAATTAGCAAAATGCCATGATATCATTTAACTTTGCGTAACTCGAAATGCGTACAACGGGATAAGATATTAAATAATGAACAAGATATTCAAGTATACATATATTCGTGTGATAATGCACATAAGTTTAAAAAGAATGAGGAAGTATGCGTAATTAAATGCTAAAATGTACCACGAAAACGTTTCGAAATGCTCAAAAGTAAAAATGTGTTATAACAAATACGGGCTATCGGCATGTTAGCTTCACTGCGTACAGTGGACTATTAAACAAATGATTCTCTAAATACTCTTTAAGTACCATCTTTTCTTCCCTCTATCACCCCTAATATTAAAAATAAATACATATTATATAATGAATATATAATAATTGAATATTATATAGTTAAAAGAGAAATCGTTGTTTTCTATTTTTCCTTGGAAGGAAACCGAAGAAATCCATGAAAAAAATGAAAGAAGAAAGGATTTTTTCTAAATCTTGAAAACTGTAATATATATTACATCACATACGAACGCATACTACTTAAAATAAGTGAAAGGGAGAGAGGGGAATCTGCTTTCCCTTTGATACGTGCGGCTCGTTCTAAATACCCAACGTGCGAAAAGTTTTACTGCGATTTCCGAAGGCCGAAGAAAAAGGGAGAAAACCTGCAAGTTTTCACGTCTAACGGAAGGAAGGAAATTGATTTCACGGTACGTCGCGTTTTCCTGACTCCCTTTTCCTCTCTCGCTTTCTCTCTCTCTCTCTTTCCCTCCAGTTCCCCCTCTGTTTCTGTTAAATGGAACGAACGATGGGCAGCGCAATCCACGATCTATATTGGCAGTTTACCTTGGCGCCGACCGATCCCGCCACCTCCAGGAGCCTGGTATTGAACTCGAGGGGTCTACAGTTGCATATCTTGTGCTGGAGCCTGAGAGCTTCCAGGCATCTCGCCGCGCCGTCCATCGCTTCCATCTGACACAGCCGATCACCGGTCGCGGCTGCCGAGCCCATCGCGCTCTCGTACTGTCGAAACGCTTTCTGCAATATGTCCATCTTTATCTCACCGGTGTTATCGTCCCGAGATGCGGGTCGACGTACGCGATGCGTCAACTAAAGGCTAATTGTGCGCGCGATCGCCGAACTAAAGGACAGATCAGGTTCGAGAGGCGCCTCCCTCGCGTCCGTGGAAACACAACCGTATAAGCTCCGGAAATGTTCAAAGTCGGAGTTATACTTCATACGTGGAATTCACATCAAGAATTTCTCAGTGTAATATCGAAACGGACGATACAGGGAGGTGAGACGATAAATATTACCGCCGTGAATATCTTCGAGAATCAAACATATATGAACGACTAGATGGAGATGAGAAAAACTTACTTTTGCGGAAGATGTTCGAAGTGATGGACATCGGTATACTTGGAAAAATATCCGAGATCATATCCGATCGGATAATTAAAAAGTAATATATGAGTGTATATCCGAACAAGCGCAATGTTCGATCATTTTGTCATTTCATCCAATCAAGTTGTACTTTTATCCGATGAAAATTACAACGGATATATAAAGGGCGGCTAATTTTTCGGTCAGGTTTAGGTCATCGATGGTTGTATCGAATAACTTCATCGAATACTTTATCGTACAAAGGTATCCATCATTTGATTGTGATAAAAACAATCGGATACAACATTTAATCAGTTTATTCCAGGGACATTTTTCTCAGCATATCAATGCAATTGCTAATCAATTTAGATGAGATTTTCCTGCTATCCTCATATTTCGAAGATATCCGAGGTAATAACAACGATTATTGCCTCACCTTGTATATCTCGTGTTACGCAGAAGTGTAAATTAAGAGGAGGGAACAGAGGAGATATGTACAATCCTCCAATATTTGGAATCGTTTTAAATCGGACGTTTCACAGTATTTTTGCTATTTGCTTTTTAACAGTGTTCAAAAAGGTTTGTAGCGTTAAAACAGGGTGAAAGCGGTATGCGTTGCAAGCGTGACGTAGCGTTAAAATTGCTTTTATAGCATGCGTGACATGCAAAGGAACGCCCCAGTTATGACGATGTTTTTTTTTGTCGTTGATGACAGGATACCGTGTATGACAGTGTTGTATGTAAAATAAGGCTGTGAATGGGCCCGATATAGGGTCACAGCACTTGACGCGTATGCCGATAAAAAAGATTCGCCTATAAAAATGTTTTCTCGATGCAATATGCAAATAGATATATTGGCGTTATTTCCCGTGGCGACTATATTCCAATGTTTATATAAACATACGCAAGAGAAAAGAGAGGAGATATTTATTGTTCTCCATTTTTCTTGCATGTGATGTTTATAATTTATATTTACACAAATTAACATGATCGATGATAAACACGGAAAAATACGAGATAACGTTGTTATACTATAGAGGAATTTTACTACAACTGCCATCGCGAGAGATACGAGCAGGGGAAAACCGTAACAGTAACTTATGGCGAACTTACATTTATGTCGGACTTCTTCCTGTAAATGTCTCCCATAATACGGATGCTTCGGGCATAACTGGCTTGATCGCCGGAAACTAGCGACAGCCGCGTCGCTTCCTATACACAATGTACAAGCAATGGTTTCATACAACCGTTGAGCATCCGTATTATAATAGCACCGGTTAATTATTGTAATTTATTTTGATAACATTTGCAACATCTACGACAACTTTCGCGAATTGTGCGTGACAGAACGCACGATACTCCGGCGAGCATCCGGGCGTTCGACGAAGGACTGAATAAATTGTCGCGATTAAACCCTATGTTGCGAAATTAAAAAAAATTACATATACATATATACACCGTCCGTGGAAAAGTTTGCGATATACTCGTGACACGATTCGCTCGAAGTCGTTCGAGGAGGCGAAAGTTTCCGTGGCGATTCCATATCTTTGATCTCTAAGCAACGTAAGTTTTCCTTCCCGCGCAATTCTCGCTCGCAACTTTACCGAACAGTAATCGTGAGCGTCGCCTAGCTCGCCCTTTTTCCGCAGCGCCGCGGCCATCTGTAATAACGCCGCCCTGTGATGACGGGAATTCAGATCTCCCAGCTGTAAACTTCTGGAGAGATCGTAAGCTCTCGCCGCGTATCGCGCACTCTTGTCCGCGTCCTGTAACCTACAGTAGAGCTCCGACAGGCCGACATATACCTGAAAAAGAAACCGAATTATCAGAGTAGGCGGTTCTCGCGTCACGAGCGGACTAGTTGGAGGAGAAACCATCGCGGAGAAAATTTCCACGCAAGTCCTTATCTGAATATATTTCACGAGGGAGAAGAGAAGCATTTATGAACTTTTCTCTCGAATCTTCTTTTCTTCGCCACATTACGAGTTTGCGATAGACATCTCCTTATTTCGCGAAAGCAAGTATGCAGAAGATACAAAAGTGACACGGTTTAATAACGACATGGCATTTCCTTCAAATTGCATTAACATTGTATCACTCGATACGGATAGTAAATAAATGAAAAAAAGGAGGAAAAAAACTAAAAAAGTGCTACCGTTCAAATAATATTTACTTGATCCAAGTAAAATGATTACTCTAATATTTCTTGGCAGATATTTATTAAAGAGAGAGAGAGAGAGAGAGAGAGAGAGAGAGAGAGAGAGAGAGGGAGGAGTATAATTGAAAAAAATATAATTGACTATATACAATAATATTTACTTATATGTATTAAAAAAATTACTACAAATATTACGACAAGTATTAAATTCATAATATTGTGAACATCAGAATTTATTTTTTGGGAAACATTTACTGGATAGAAAAATTTAAATTTAAAATCAATAGATTTCTTCAATGGAAAATAATTATTATATAATTCTAGTAAATATTATCTCAAATTTAGAACTATTTTACACTTATATTCAGTAATTCATTTACAAATTAAGGTATTACTGTGTTCAAATAAGTATTTATTGCAAGCTGTTAAAATATATTTGAATTGATAAAAATATTACTTGATTTAAAAGGTTGAAGAACAGGCAATTATGTTTATTTGATTCTAGCACTTTTTTCTTCTGTATAGATATGTTATAAAATTGCATTCCACAAAGACAAATTATTTATTTTACTTATTTTCGTTACGTAATGTTTAATTCTGGCGTCCTCTGACGTTTTGTTATACACTCTAGGGAGTTACCAACTTCCCAGAGTGAAATAATATATTCTATTCTCTAAGCTCTAAACAGAGGAAGCCCAATTTGCGATATTGTTTAGAACACTAATCACTGAAAGGAGAACCCACGTGTTCGAGAGTTCGGAAAGTTTGGTACACACTGTAAATGGATTAAAGATGTCATTAACTGATGGCTAACTTGATAACGCGGAGAAGAAACGGGCAAGGCGGAAATCGGATTTTCCAAGAGCGTGACGCGGTTTTCCTAATCGTTTTACACCGCCTGTTAATTAGCAAACGTCACGAAAATAATGCACGGCGCTTGACGTGCTGGAGCGAAAAAGAAAAAGGCAAACAAAGAGACCTAATTACCTGCAGTTCTAAGGAGGGATCTTGAATGGAGTGGGCGATTTTGTGGGCTCTCTGAAACGCTTCCAAGGCTTTGCAGAATCCCGCTAGCTCTAAGTGGACTCTGCCTACGGTTAAGTGAACTAATCCAGCTGTGGCGCACTGATCACACTCGTTATACAAGCTGCGTGGATGCAAAATCATAGACATCATTAGATCCCGAGATACACACATACATATACACACAGAGATAGTCGATAAAGGCATTGTCGACAACTGGTGTTTCATACATTCATCTATCAATCATAGTCAACTCTATTTCCCCGAATTCCGAATTGCCATCATTAATCTTACAATCGGAAGTACATCATCAGAAATATTTTATATTGTATACACTGAGGGAAAAAATGCCCAAGAAATAAAAAAAATATATTTATTCGGTGGATAATAATAACATATTTATTTTTACTAAAATATACATATAAAATATACATTTGGTGAATAATAACAACATATTTTCTTTTATTAAAATATACATATATAGAACAAACAAACGCTTGTTTTCATATATAAAGCTACAGATTTAAGAAACTGTATATATTTTTATTTGACAAATTTCTTTTCGGTGTAAAAATATACATACTGTATAAGTAAATATGTCATTAGTATCCACTAAATAAATATTTTTTTATTTTTTAGGTATTTTTTTTAGATGTTTTTATTTTTTAGATATTTTTTAGATATTTTTGCTTTCAGCATATATGTGACTTCTCGAACAAGTGTTGATATACTAAGACTGCGGAAAGATATGAAAGATGTTCAAACCTGTGTCGGGCGTAATCTAACGCTCTATCCAGGGCACCTAACCTCTCGTGTGCTCTGGCTAAGTTCAAATACGCTTCCGCCCGCATATTCGGCGAGTCCAACTCTTCCGAAATGCATAATTGCTTGTGACCGAACTCGATGCTGTCCCTGAAAGGGAGAAAGTCACGCGATGGAATCGAATGGCGATAACATCCTCGTAAAGGCTTGTATGTAAAAGTGAGATAAAAAAGAAAACGCGCAGGTTGAACTTGGTTATCCCCGTGAAAGATAGCAACAAATCGAGGGAAAACCGGATAATTAACGTTCCATTAAATTCACTTTTATATTATACAACAAATACAGAAGATTATACTTTCTACGATGCGATATGTTTTCATTTTATCTGATCTGCTTGAATTAAACATTTTTATGATTTCAACATAATTTTCGACGCTGCAGCTTGGATTGCGCGTTGAAAATGCGTGTATGGAATTAGTTATTTCTAATACTAACGTGAGAGACAATTTTGTCTCGAGTAATAACTATTATGTAACGTATAGTACTAGTGCATAGTACTACATAATAATACTGGAAAAAATACTGTTAAATCATTAGAATTTTTAACAGAGCGCAATTGGAGTAAATCTTCTTGATTCAATAGCGATATCATTGAAACTAATATTTTAATTATCGAAACAATGCGTAACATAGTGGTTTTAATGATATTTGCTACTGAATAAGATTTACACTGCTGTCGATAGTTTTATTGATTTAACAACATTTCTTCTCGTGTACGCGCGTTTTTGGAAACAGTAGAAAGACGGATTAGTATTTGATGCGTTCGTGACATAAACCATGGCCTGGGCAATCGTAGTAATCGTGTTGCTCGTGTTGCTCGTGTTGCTATTTAAATTTTCCATATTGCCTTGAAATTGTCCCGACTTTATAAGTATATATCCTAGCCAAGCAAGACTACTACGGTACACTTTTGGTTCATGAATGTTTATATCTTTGAGAAAAATTCTCTGCGTATATCCAAAGCAGTTGTTGCAGTATCCAATGATTTTTAATCTCAAAAGAAATATTTGCTTGATTGAATTCGTTTTAAAATTTATCGGCGTGAAAATATTGCAACTTTTCTTCCGCCGACCGTGTATATTTTGTTCAAAAAAGTTCACACATACTCTGTATAGTCATGTCATTTTTCTAAATGTTACATGAAAAAAATTAGCATTAATTCAAGACTCATATTCTCAAGACTCATATTCTCACATATAAACAAGGATTTATTATTTTGTACGAAGATAAAATTTGTCTACATGAAGAAATTCTATATAGAAATTCTATATTTCTACTAAAAATATTATATTCTTGTTATTTAAGAATAATTTTTATGCAGTGAGAGAAAAAAATATTAGATAAAAGGATTGAAATCTTCAAATTGGTAAAATTCTTATTTTATTGACAAATTTCTTCCCGTATACGTGTAAGTGATTTCAATCTGTCATGTTAGAATCAACGCCCGAATGAAAGGTCATGCTTAGTTAATGCATAATTACAAAGGTCTGGTTGAAAATCGTTTGTTGGTATCGGGTCGGTGTCGAAAATCTGACATTTAGTAATGACCCGATATACAGGGCCGATCGTAAAATCCTTTTACTGGAAATCCACCTGATCTGCTTCTTCCCAAATCCAAACAGACAGTACAAACGGAAACACGGCGGAATACTCTGCGGTATTTCGCAGCTTTATGCTATAAAGTACCTGTATTTGCCCCAATCCATATACGCCTGATACAGATATCCTAGAAGAGTGAATTTATCCTCGCGGTGTCTGATGCTCTTCAATGCGCCCCTCCATTTTCTAACCGCGGCCTGTTGTTTATGAGCCCGGTACAATTTCAGACCTTGCTCCACCTGAGGCACACGAAATAACAATTCCGGCGCAATTCGTGCCCTAATTTACAGCTCGCCGTCGATCTAGTAGATGTAACGCGCATATATATAACGTGGACGTATAGCGCGTACACGACGGAACGCAGTTTTTCACGAGGGACAACAAGAGACGCGTCGCGTCGAAATGCGATAAGTTCGTGTGGGAAAAAGACCACAGGATGGAAAAAACTGTAAATTATGCACATGTTGAGAGAAATCCTACTAAAATTACAGTCATTTTCAGCACTTTAACTATATCTTCTTCTAATTTTAAGGCTTCTGGTCCTTTGCTGCAGTCGTCTTTGATGACGTCATGAGCGAGAAAATGTATATCTAAAATTCTTACGAAATATGTTGAAATAAAAGGATATGTGATATTTAAAATTACACTTGTGATCGATTGAGCACATTTGTAAAATATTCTGAAAACTTTTCTTTTACCCTAATAATTAATAAATAACTGCAAAATTAACGTAACATGGAACCTTCCTTTTTAGCCTATTTTTCCTCACAACTTTGTCACGTTCATTTTATAATTATTTAATGAGTGTTAAAATGAAAAGAAAATTTCTGGGATATTTTATAAATATGCTTAATTGATCACAAATAGAGGAAAAGCACCTATATGAAATTTTATATTTGGACTCAAAGCCTTGTTGAAGGTATAAAATTAAAATTTATGTGCATGGATGGAAATCAGCGATAATTTCTTATGAAAATATATGATAGCCCTCTGAAAATTATTATATATTTTCTTGCAAATAACTATTTTTTATTAAGGATTGATACTTCTGGAAACTGGGTCTCAAAACCGACATACCCATGATACCTATAGAAAATTATTCAAAAATATAACAATATATAAAGAAGAACTGAAATTACATTGTTTTGTATATTTATTATATCCTTANATTTTATGTATATGTTATTCTTTTATTGTATGGAAAGGAATCTCTTGAATTCTTTTTTCCGAACATCCTAAACAAACAAACAAGAGAAAAAGAAAAAAAAGGGAAAAATCAGTCACTGATATTTTCAATTGTATTCTGTAAAATAATATTTTATAGCAAAATTTAGATATGTCGATTGAAGAATCAATAAACTCAGATATGTCGGTTTACAGAACAACCAAACCTTAATTTTTTTTGCGTGGTTCAGTGATAAAAAATAGAGATTGACACAAAGTCCAAAATGATTCAAAAAGCTTAAAACTCATATAATAGAATAGAATTGTCTAGTATGTGTAAGTAAATTACTTATCGCTGATTTGTTATTTTATTTTCTACGAGAAGGAAGCTCAACAAAACTTCAATACAACGTAAAAGTTAAATTACGCTAATAACACAATCTAACGTGTTTGCAAATTGAAATTACCACTTCAACTCCAACTACTTTACACAGTAGATGAAATTCACGTTCTGTCTGACAGAGTTTAGTACTTTATAGCCGAGAAACATGGGTTTGTCAGTTTATCTATCAGTTTTGGTCGATTTACTATATCTATCAGCGCACGCGCGCGCGTGTATATATGTAAGTGAATGAGTGAGTGAGCGAGTGTGTGCGCTTTTCCTTTATCATTTTATGCTTTATGCTTTTATTTCGCAAGAATTTTTGGCGTACGTTTTTTCGCTTTTGACATCATTAATCAAGATGATTACTTAGGAAACAGGAGCTTGACCCAAAAAATAGTAGTAACAGTATGCATGTGTAATAACTGATATTATAGGAATAATTATTAGAAAAATCGTCTTCTTGGCTACGTTTTCATTTATCATTATAGTTACGAATGCCAAATTTTTTTTGTCAGTGCAAGTTCATCGCTTTACCTAAAATTACGCGTTTTTGTAAAATGTTCCGTTTTAACACATCATTTCCGCGCAAGTCCTTGAATTCCGCGCCGGTCGCGCGCACACCCCGTGCTTTTTATCCGATATCCCATGTACTTCCTCATGGTCAATCATGGTCAGAGGCCGCACGGCGGACCTTGAAATCGATGCTCATGAAGTTGACATTGAGCTAGTCCCAGCCCTCTCGAGCGGAGACGCAACGTCCAAGAGCGCATGTGCATATCGAGGAGGAAGTCGCGGAAGAGCTATTAATACGAGCAATATTAATAGCCAGTAATCCTTTATTGCAAAGCCCATTCTACGCGATTTATCGCGTGACTTTGCGAAATTTGACACGCGCCGCGCCGTTACCGTACGTGTAATTCGGTGAATAATCGAACTTTAAAAAGTCCTCCCTTTCTGCAAAATCACAAAACTAAGCTCTGTATTCCCGAGAATAACGAGGACAAATTAACCGACAACGGCAAGCACAGAACAAAAATCTCCCTGCGCAACGTATGTGTGTGTGTGTGTGTGTATGTGTGTGCGTGCATAATTCATTATATATTCCGAGCAAATTGAGCGTCAAATTCAGAATTTTGTGTCACCGACCGCTGAGTTTTACGTTGACCGCCTAGTCCGCGCGTTTCAAATTTAATTTCCTCGGAATTACTACTTGGCGTGGGTAAATTAATAACGCAAACACACCGCGTCGTGCAATTACCGGGTCGCGCGAAACGGGCTTTAGATGATAGGTGATTGCGCCAGGAAGAGGAGAGAGAGAGAGAGAGAGGTCGAAGTTGCGATACGCGTGGTGGTGCTCTTTATTACGCAGTAATAGCCCTAGCGTAGATAATGCGATGCATACGAGCCGCCTGGCCAGGAGGCCGTGTATCGATTCGACCCTGAACTTTGCCCCCGGCAGATTCAACTCTACGATAAAATATAAATATAGCTATATCTTGAGGTACGTAAAAATGTATTTGCGCGTGCGAGCGCGTACGACCGACACAATAATTCCTGCGCGGCGGAACGTGGCGGAGATCGAATGCGATATCGCGTATCTCACCTGATTCGCCATAATCTCGGCAGCGAGCTGTCGAGAGGAACACCATCGACTTGGGGATACAAAAAGTGTCCTCGAAGGAGTCGCCAATCACGCGAGTGGGTCGCGCGAATATACATAATAACCGCTCTCCGCGAAACCTCGCGTTCGTAATTGTTGGCGTGTAATAAGCGCATAGGATTTTTAATGTTACAGCCTTGACATTATTATGACATTAATTTTTTCGTGCGCTCTGTGCAACACGCGACGCTTCATAATGGAAATCAGCAACTTCGCGAGCGAGAATTCCGAGTGTGTAAAAGCGTAGATATTCTGCGCTCGTCGCTCGTCGATTGATTGGGTGAAGGGGGGGGGGAGGGGGAGGCTTCGAGCCGCGCGCGGATTTTCCTCCGAGACGACGATATCAATCTCCGAGGGCTTCGCCAAATAAGTAACTACCGTGCCCCGGCGCGTAACTTCGATGAAAACGTAAATGCAAATTACGCTCGTTACTATGTAAAGCAGACATCATGGATCAACTGTCAGACGCGGAGCGTGAACTCATAAGTCTCGCAAGGTGAAATGTATTCGGGACGTTAAGCACGGTACAACAAGTACTTCGGTTTTAGTGGTTACGAAAGGATAGCGTGACCGCGGCTACGGCATGCACATCGTGAACTTGACAGTGACCGATAAAGCGTGCTCGCTCGCGAAATACGCCTCGTTATGTAGCCGTCATGTCCTTTTGTTGCTTGAGAGGCCCTTCAGATACTTGTTTGACATATTACACCTCGAGCTCTTTTTATGCGTTAAACCCCGATGGCGATGCGTTTGTTTAAAACCGCTTCGAGAATGCCCCCCCCCCCCATCTCGAGCTACACTGAAAGAAAAATATTTGGCATTTGTAACTATAATCGTCATAGTGAAGAAAGAAGTCGAGAGAACCATTTTTCTAGTATGTGTTACTCTAGTGTCAATGATAATAATGTTATATATGCATATTGATACTGCTATTTTGTACACTGAAAGAAAACAAGGTGCTACTATTCAAGTAATATTTAAGTAATATTTATTATATGTATTCAGGTAATATTTACTTCAAAATTGGTAAAGTCCAACACTCCTTGGTAAATATTTATTAGAAGTAGAAATATAATTGACTACACTTGTACTTTTTTCTGTGTGGTTTAAACTATGAAAATAATATAGTTGAGGCCGAATATAATTATTATTTCTCTCAGCGTAATATTCGGAGTGTTTTTCTTTTTAATAAAAGCGATTCATTAATAAAACGATATTTGAATCGCGACGAAATGTATCCCGAATTCTGTTGTTCGAATTTCTGATGTTCGTTGAATCGCGACGAATAATTGCAATGTCGGGTCTTCCAAACGATACTTTTCAAAATCCACCGCACACGTGCATAAAGCAGAGAAATAGATTAAACAAATATAATATTATATCCGTTGCGAAAATGCAATGTTTACATTTCTCTGATATTCCGTTTAACCGCTTATATACAAAATCAAAGGAAACCAGCGTAATTTCGGTAGAGAAAAGATTTTGCGCATTCGTCGTATTTTCCACTATTTCTGTACCTACCTTTACGCTTCCGTTTTGTTATTATATACTTTTATAATTTATACTCGAGACTTTGCTTAACGAATTTCAACGTCGCACAATATCTCGCAGCGAGCCTCTTGTAAGTAGAAGCTCATCTTTACTAAATCCAACTATCCGTTTCAACTTATCCGAGAGAATTAAAGAGAGAGAAAGAGAGAGAGAGAGAGAGAGAGAGAGAGAGAGGGAGAATAGATATATAATGAAGTACTTACTCTCCTTCGAGCTAATTGTTGATCGAGCCGTTTCCTGCAGCCTATGAGACACTCCCAAATACCAGTGCCCGACCTACCATTTTGGTAATGGCCGTTACTACCGTTGCCGTTCTGATTTCGGTAATCCTCTTCGGAGAAGTCGCAAACGTCGAGCGGATGCCTCGATCCATCGGGGCTACCCAGCAGCTCGGTCGCCGAGAGCTGATGACTCGCCGATCTGTGGTAAATTTTTCAAACGGTGCTTGGAATTAGTTGCGCTCGCGAAGCGATTTTCGCGGACATCGCGTCTCACACACACACGCACACAACACACACACACACATATACTTTCTATCTATCTATCTATCTATCTATTTATCTATCTCTACTACATTTTGTCATTCGCGTCTTAACGACGAGCTGTTTGATAGCTCATAGTTAAGAGCCACGAAAGAAGCTGTAAGCTTTCTTACGCGCCCTCCTCTCGGTTCATAAATCATTTCGAGTTTGGCTAAAGAAAGTAACGGTAATTAGGAGAGCCGTGGTGAGGAAAATTAATTGGATTCCGCGCTGCTTCTCGAACATATCGCGAATCCGATATTTGCCGTGGGATCGGAGAGGGGGGGGGAGGGTGACATAACCACTTGTCTTATAAATAGCGTGGAATCATTAAGGGCCGACGGTTATTTAATGTCGCTTTACATCTATCATCGGCTATTTAAAGTTGCTCGACGCTCGATACTAGAGGTCGATTCGAGCAGCCGGTGGAATTTCATGCCCTCCGTGAAATCCGATGGCAAGAATTTAAAGAAGGCGGTGCGGTATTTTCACAACATCGATCGCGTCTAAGTTCGCGGGAATCCTGAAGTTGTGCCTCGCGCCCGGCTGATTTGTACTCTCGATATGACAAAGTAGAATCGTCGCTGTCGTCTCCTTGGTATTCGCGAATACCTAATGCACAGTCGTGCCCGCCCGTAATTCGGCAGAAATCACCCTATCGTGCATTACGAGCGTGATTCGGGAGGGAATTTAACATTCTACAGTAGAATAGTCGATCCCGTCGAATGTAAGCTTCGGCACGACGCTATCAATTCAGCTTCTTCTTCTCCCCGAAACATCAAACGCCCCGCGCGATCGTAGTTCCGCGGAATGTCCGCGAGAATGATCGCAGCATCGTTCCGGATGTAAAGTATCTGCCGTCCCGGTCGATATTTTGTAAACCCGTGTCAAACACCAGTGTCAGATGATGGATGTGGGCGACTGACCTCCTGCAGGGGTTCGATGTGCGCAGACTCTTAATTTATTTCCAGGACGAGCGAAAGGAGCACGCGGAGATAAACCGCTTTTGGCTGCCGTCCCAGAGGTTGAGTTTGCAAACTGCGCGTTAGGGAAGTTACAAGGTATACGGGGTGTCCCATCCTTGTCAGGTTACTTTTCGCTTAGAAATTCTCGGACTGGAATTCCAGTCGAGCCTTCGTTATCGAATACACCGCGCGATCTTTCAAATATACGGTTCTTCAATCTCCGATATTAATCGTCCCGATGACGAAATCTTGAATCAAAGTGCCGCTGGCTTGAAACGTTTGCACGGAATGAAATAACAACGAGATCGATAGTCCCGCTCGCGCCTTGAAAAGTTCATTTCTGGAAAAGCTATTCTTTTGATTGTCCGTCGTTTGAAAACTGCCGTGTTTTATTTTCACGATGGAAAAATCGATCTCGCGTCGACGGGAACGTACGAGCGGAAATCTAGGTGGTAAAGTGACGAGATACGTGTGGGGCACCCCGTAGCGTCAGGGGCACCTATCTACCTACCCTACCTTACCCTACCGCAATACGATACCCGCGTAATATATTGCCGGCCGAGAAAACTGAAATTTATTTATATTTCGTTTCTCGATTCCAATCTGTGCCGCGGCGAAATGTCCCGTTAGGTCTGCTTGTCATCAACTACATCGTTCGTCTTTTGTACGGCAGCGCATGAAACGCAAAGGGGCGCGCGATGTATCTTCTACATTACTCCACGTCTATACGCCATACATATAAGTTTCACATCGCACATTCAACGAAAATATTATTCCAACGTATTCGCCCCCTTTGTAGCGCCGCTTTCTTTCGAGAGGAAGACGGTTACTTTTGTAAATAGTCACTCTCGACGTATCCGTTTTAAAATAACAGTTTCATCCAGCGTCGCCCGTGCGCGCTGATATGAAATATCCCAAACACTTTTACGGTAGCGGGAACGATGATGTCTCTTTAAAGTAAGAGCGAGTCCGATGCATCCCCTTCGCGAAAGGGGATTTCGTAAATAATTGCTCATACATTCTTTCTCGTTGAGCGGCGTTATCAAAGCGAGAGAGTTAATTGGTGATCATTTCGCGTTAGGGTTAATTAAAGCGCACCACCGTAGGAGAAGGTCTACCTCGCGCACTCTGACACTTGATAGAAATCCTGCGGGAATCGCGGCTCCGTCGCAAATTACTTTCTACCCACGCCAAGGTTTCCCCCAAAAACAGCCGCGTGCTGTGTAGGCGCGCGCGTAAGAGCGAACGAGCGTGTACGTTTGTGCGAGTGTATGTATGTATACAAGCGCGTATCGTGTAAAGCGAAGAGTATACGACACTCTATCGCTTTCCCACCACGTTCGCTAGGTGGGCGAGGCACCTGCGACCTCTTTTGCTGACCCATTTACGAGCTACGAGATACGGTACGGCGTTGCGATTCTAAGTGGAAAATCGAACTATCCCCGAGCTCTTCCACGCGTCGTGAGCGATTAACGAAATACGAAGGCGCACGATCTTGTCGAGACTCCCCTGAAACGTACGCGCCTTTCACCTCGCTGCAACGTCTCCTTCTCGTTTAATCGCGCGTTAATTTTACGTTTCAAGTCGCCCGGAGGACGCTCCTCCAGATGGAGCTTTGCATGAAAATTGCTTCCGCGAATTTACGGCGAAAAAAGTTGAGGGATTAGGCGCGTTTAAGATATATATCCTCCTCTCGAAAGTACGAGTGGCGAGGAGTTCGCGGGAGGAGTTGAAATTTTGAGAGGGTTCTCAAAACATCCCCTCTTAGTTGCTTATCTCCCCGTCTCTGAACTTAAGTACAAGTGGCAACTTGGGAGGAGGGGCGCGACGTTTGGCGTGAAATATCGAAATTAAGTCTCGTTATTCTCGCGCGATTTTTTACGCCGCTCGCAGCCCCGCGAATTTTTCACGATCGCTTTCGACGTTGCATTTATTTTCGACACGTTAACCGTGAGCACGCTTTGTGTGTGTGTGTGTGTGTGTGTGTATGTGTGTGTTTGCATGTGAAAATAGCAATCGTATAAATCATCACGTTCACAAAAAATATATTCATTAGACCAGTCCAATTTGTAGATTGGTTGCACTCCGAGCGGAAAACCACGGAAAAGGACTCGACTTCAGCGGGGCATAATGCCGACACTTTTCAGCATTAACCCGTTTCTCTCACTTTTCTATTTGCCTGTGTAGGTGTACGTGAAAAGCGCGCGTTTCATTTCCTATTTCTCTCGGAAAGATACGGTACCTTTTATTGTTCCAAACACACGTCCGGTGTACTTGTTAAACGCGTTTGTGTAAACTCCGCTCTTTTGTGTAACCTACAGCCGTTCTTTCTTTCGCCGATGAACGTGTTAATGATTACTTCGCCGCGCGCAGCGTGTATTAATTAAATATAATAATTGTAAACGGAACGGAGCCAACGAAATTAATAGTATAATAATTTAAAGTAATATTCCTTTTTCTTCAATATCACGTGACAATCAATAATTGCAAACAATGGGTCAAACAACAAATTCCGGATATCGAGTAACGACAGAAGACGCAGGTGAAGGCGATAAAAGAAACGAAGAAGGCGGATGCGTCCTTTTCTGTTAGTAGGAACTATTGAAAAACACGAAATACCTTCCAACCATTTTCATTTAATGTCGCGTTATTTACCCCATTTTGCACTTCTACGCGATTAACAGCGGACCGATGCCGGAATTTGCGCATCCCGCGAATCTGTCCCGTCGAACCGAAACGATTTCGTCGGCGAGACTCTTATTTACACGAGCGTGCAAACTGCAGGAACGGATTCCCGCGTACTTTCTCGCAATTTTCTCGCTTCTGACGTCATGAATCGAAACGCGACTGGCGTAGGTGTCTGCGATCCCTCATCCATTTCGCGCTCGAGACGATTAACGTTACGTCCGATGACCGATGCGAAACGAGAAAGTAACAATTGTACGGCGTAGATTATCTTTTCACTTTCGGGTCTCTCGATAATCAACGCTCAGTCCTGTGAGATCAATTAGAGAGGATACGACAACACATGGAGAAGAGTAATTCGCTGGCAAATTTTATACTATCGCAGCAAAATCTGTCCGTGTAGACAGCAAAACGATTTATTGAGAGTGCTAATTGCCATTCGCTTGATATATATTTCGCTGAATTTACAAATTATTTCGCTGTAAAGACAAATTAGTAGAATATAGGAAAGCGCTATTTTTTGCTTCCGACAGCAAATGAAGACAATCTCACCGAGCACCATTTTTCCATCCCGGCGACACCGAAACTGTTTCCGCTCTAATAACGAATAACCCGCTAATCTGGTTACACCGAAGCTAAATTTGATCGCTGTCGCGACGAATATGCACAGCGTCGGGAAAAGTTTCTCGTTGGCAAATTATTTTCCACCACAGTGACAGCAAGAAGACCTGTTAAGAACATTAATCGCTAATTATGCCAAGTAAATCTTGCTGCTGTCGCAACGATGCTCTGCTACGTCAGCGGGAAATTATTTTTCCCGCGTAGCAAGTCTTCCGGCTGTCACCGTAGTGACAAACAGTTCGCTGTACCAGCGGGAAGAATTCCTCCGCGCAGCGACGACGGCAAGACGGCGGAATGATTTTTCCCCGTGTGCGAACTCACGCAACCACGTCTCCGGCCGTCCCCTGCTGCTCCCCTTCCCACCGTCCGTGGGCCCGCTATTTTCGGGGTAAACAACAATACTTGCCCGAGGTAATACCTGGACGAAATAGACTCCCATGACATGGCTGTGCGTCTTCCTTGGCTGAGCGGCTTCTTCCCTCTGCCCCGTGGTGCAGCGGCGTTTTCTTCGCGCTTTCTCTTCCCGGTGCTCTAATCTCATCTCTCGCAGCCGTCAGCATCGTCCCGCTCGCGCACCCGCGTGAGACAGGGCATATCACTTCCTTGCTTGGCGAACGTCGCAACGCGCGATCGCGCCGAAACAACCCGATGCAACGTGCGTCGGCTCGAGGCCCTAATCGGCCGCATTCGCGATCGATCCCGAGGACAGATACCCGAACCGCTGTGCTACGTTGCTGAGGTATCGAGTTCTGTCTAGCGCGCGCACCACGACCGCAGCGGCTGCTCTCGCGAGGATCGAGCAGCGATCAAGATTCGCGCGCGCCCGTTCGATCGCCGACGATCATCTCACGAGAGTTCACACAGCCGGAGACGCGAATCTTACGGGAAAGAGAGACGACGCACTTGCCGGGGGCCCAGGAGACGCTAATTCGCGAGATGCGACGTCGTCTCGTCCTCGAGGAATGCGGCGACGCGTCGATCGGGCTCTCTCTTTAAGTTTCTAGGACTTTCAGTTGGACGACTCGCCGAGCGACTGTGTTCGATTCTCTTACTCTCGGCGATCGTCCGAGGATGCGCTCGAGAAAGCGGGGGAGAGGGGACTGAATTCGCAATGCCGATAGTCGCGCGCTGAGGTAGATTGAGGAGAGTCCGGGCGCTTCTCGCACCCGGGAGATCCGTGGACAGACTCGATACGCTTATTTCGTACGGCGTACGTCTGCGTGTATTAAACGTAAGTGGGATGCACACCTCGACCGAGAGAAAAATAATTTCCACGCCCGCGTGTCTTTGTACTTAAGTATCTAGTTGAGCACCGTGGACTCGCGCGAGTACTCGCGCGCGCGCGCGCGTATTGACGACGATGGAGAAGTAGAGGGGAAATTCGTCACTCTTCGTTTCGTCTCCTTCTCGTATCCTCGTGGTTCTTTTTCCTCTCTGTTATTTTCTGCCCCTTCTCTTCCCGTGATTTATTTGTATTTCTCTCTAACGTAATTGGCAAATGTCTCGTGGCAGTTTCCTCGATCCAGCCGCACCGCTGATCGACAAGGACTGTGTTCAAGTTTCCGACTCGTTAACACACGTGTATATACAGAGAAACGACCGCTCGAGTCTCACGGTACTTCAAGTGTTTCCGCCTTTTCCCACACTCGCACAACAAATAACCGCTTTTCGTTTTGTTTTCCCGCCCGCGCGGTTCTCTCTCTCTCTCTCTCTCTCTCGTTTTCTTGCCTGTCGTCGCAAGAAATTCCTGCCGTTTCGAGCGTCACCTTTTCTAACGCGTGACCTACACAATCGCACCTTCCGTGCCTGTATCGAGAATTGTCGATATTTGATTATCGAGAATCGCGTAACGTCATATACTATGTAACTCTTCAACGTCGTGATTTAGATCTATGAAGGTTCAACACACATATATAATATTTATATATGCATCTATATAAGAGATGTATTTAAATAGATCTGCAACATGTACTCGTATATATATACATCTAACGGATTCGCGCGGCGGTGGCCCGCGTCGGTGTGCGTATGCGTGTGCGTATGCGGTGTGTACATGCGTGTGCACGCACTTCCCTTTATCGAACGCATTAAGTGGTTTGCCGCTTTACTAAGGGACAACGGAAGGGTTGTCCCGAATGGTTCCGCGTGTCGGACGGTGCTGAACGCTGCTGAATTAACAACAGCGCGCTTTAGCCGCTTCGGGGATCAACGACGAGGGTGGAGGGACCGATCTCACCGGCTGATATCTAAAACCGCAGCTCGTGGAACGAGAGAGCGCGCGATCTACGACCGAAGTTCCCCGACGCGGTGGAAGAGAGAGAGCGCGGCCGACACGATCTCCCGTCGAGTGACTTGCTTCGTCCTTGCACTCCTCAAGGCGCACACCGAGACGGATTCATTCCCTCGCGTGCACCGCGTCTTCAGCACCGAGAGAGGAACGCGGGGCTTTTAATCGCGCCCGAAACTAGGAATCGCGTCGGCCCGCGGTGTCCCAGTTACCGTCGGTGACCCCTAGCGCACTTTTTCTCCTCCCCCCACCCCCCCACCCCCTTCACCGACGAGCCCTCGAACTTTGTGGTGGCGGTGCGAGTGAGATACACGGATTCGCGGGATTTCAGGATCCACGTTGCGTCTCCCCGACTCCGTGTGCCGCCGCTTCCCTGCGATTACGTCGCTCGGATCGTCGCTCGGGGGGAACGGTCCCGTCGGCTTTTTAATTCATTCCCGTCTCGTCGACACGGCGGGATGCGCCACGACGGGCGTAACGGGGACGATGTTTGCGCGCGGGCTTTAGAATTTCGTTATGCTCGCGTCGTTGCGCTCCTGACGACGTCACGTGTCTCACGTGCGCGGATCGGCCGAGTCTCTCTCTCTCTCTTTCTCTCGCGTGAGAGGATCGCGCGATTAAATCGGGAACGACGGTCTCGCCCGGCGCCTCGGCGACTCCCCCGACGACAGGCAGTCAGCGTTCGAATTCGGCGCCCATCGCGCGCCGAGCGCTCGCGTACGACGTTCGAGGGCGAAACAGCGACGCGTAGTAGCAACAGCAACGCGGCCGTTCCCGCTCGCTGACGATGAGACAGTAGCCGTGCGCGCCTCGAGGCGTTTCCTCATGCCGTTGTTGATTGATCCCCCGTCCGTCTCGGCTTCGTGCCGCGATTCGGCCTTGTCCCTCTTCCGCCGCCACCTCCGGCAACCCCCGCCACCACCACCACCACCGTCTTCGTCGCCGCTTCGTCGCGCGCGCGGAACCGTTCGCGGCCGCTCGCTATCACAACGAGGACAGCCGAGGCCGCGACGCGCGAAAGGTTACGGGCGCGCGATGCGGATCGGGTGAGCTCGCCGCCGTGCTCCGCACACCCTCCTCTCCGCTCTCTCTCTCTCTCTTTATCTCTTTCGCTCGTTCCTTCCCTCCCTCTCTCTCTCTCTCTCGTTGCCGCGCGTATGGGGTTGAATCTCTCGCGGAAAGGTACGCCGCGCGCGGGCACCCGCGAAAATCCACCGCCGGTGGCCGGAGCAGAACTGTCGCGCCCGAGCCGCAGCAGCCCGCAACACACGACCCAACCGATCCTCTCCACCCCCGCCTCGGGCTCTCTCCTCCTCGTTCGCCCGTTCGCCACCCCCGGTGGTTCCGCCGCTATCCTCCACGCCACCGCTGCGTCGGTCCTTCTCGCAACCTCTCTCCGGCCCTCCCGTCCTTTTCTCCTTCGCACTCTCTCTCTCTCTCTCTCTGTTCCGCTCTTCTCTCAGCGCGCCGCGCCGCTGCGCGTCTCGCAACCTTTGCCTCCGTTCTCTCTCCCTTTCTCTGTCTCACTCTCTCACTCTCTCCCCCACTAACCCCGTTCGTCCTTCCTCGTTTTCTCATCCTCCATCGCCAGCGCCCCTTCGGTCCTCTCACCATCCCGAGCGAGCCACCCTCCCGCGGCACCGCTGCTTCACCCTCGCTCGCGCTCTCGCCCCGTGTTTCGTCCATGAGCTTCATTCCGCTCTTGATCCCCGTCCGTCTTCCCACCGTTACCCCGTACACCTTCGACCTTAGGTCCGGCGTTCGACAGTTTCACCTACATCTCGTTACCTCGTCCTTCCAGTGGTGGGAGACCCTTTAAAGGATGCGTCCGATGCGTTGATATACATATGCTTTTGCATCGCCGGCGAAGCGCGTAAATCTGTAGGATGGAAATCCGCGTGCGACCGGGAATACGATTATTAAATTCCACACCGGCGGTGGTCGCTGATCGTATAATGTTACAATGATAAAAATAAATGTCGCGCATTTCCAGCGCGTGGAACGAATCCACACGCACGCGTAGAATTTTAATTATCGAGCGAAACGGGCTGAAACGGAGTTGATCGTCCGGAATTGTTGGACATAAATACATTTCGGGTAATTAAAATTCCGCCGAAGCAATAAAACGCGCTCTCCGAATCAACCGGAGACATCGATTTTGCTATTTTCGCTCTTCGAGCTTAACTCAAAAGCTGTTTACACAGCGACGTGAGTGAAACAGATCGCCGTATTTTCGACATTGCCTTCCGGTTTGCGCGCTTTAAAAAAGGTGCGGTTGAAAATGTCGCGTAATCCGTCCTCTGCTCTCATTTCGCGCGGAGTTCGCACAAGCCCGGGGATGGCGTGTAACGTCAACGCGTCGAGTCAAGTGGCTTCATACTCAGTGATTAACTTTAGATTTCATTGTGCCTTTGTTCTGGCTAATTAGCTTCGTTGTAATAACAGAGCGTATCCGAGTTCGACTTGCTATTTTACTTTCCCTCCGCGAGTTTATTCTATACGTACTGTTTTCATAGGAAGGGGCGATATTCGGGATATCCTCCCCCGAGAGGGAAGGCGCGACACGTAGCGGCATGAAAGAAAGTTTCACGAGATCGGGCCGAGTGTCGAGGCAGAAGAGAATTTGTAATCCACGATCAACTTTCAGTTTTATTAGTTTCGTTTTCTCCTCTCTCTCTCTCTCTATCTCTCTCTCTCGTAATAACAGAACATACCTGACCTATTCGGTTTCTCACTTCGCCCTTTCCATTCTTCCCCCCTCCCCCTCCCCCTGCTCTCGCTCGTATTACTTTTCGCCGATATTTGAGTCGCTACTTCGCTCGCGTGGAAAGTCGAGTCAAAAGAATTTATAATCCACGTCATTAGACAGTCCGACCTCGCGCGCGCGCGCGCGCGCTCCGTCTGCGCCTTTACGTGAGTTTCAGCTCCTCGCCCCGGATGCGACGTCTTCCGTTTCACGAAACGTTATACAGACGGCTAGGCACGTACGGGAGATCTTTTCTCTCCCGGGGGACGATATTCTCGATATCCTCGGTAGGATTAAACGCGCGTTCTCCCCCGAGAGACGTGCGATGCACTCCGAGGGCTCCGGAAAGGAGCGGTGACACGCACCGGCACTTCGGCCGATCAGCTGTCGTCTTTTTCTCAAGCGACCGCGACGTTTCTCGTCGCTTTACTGCTCGAAGGTTGTAAAAGCCTAATGGAATGCGGCCGCGTTAGTAACACCCGCGATATCGTTGTCGGCATTTAAATGCAAGCGACAATAAGGACTCCTTCTGGTCACCGGAAAGTACTATATCTCGAGCGAGACGCCTCTCTCTCCCTCTCGCGCGCGCGCGCGCTCGCTCGCTATCCTTCTCGAATAAACGAGATAAGATGGCATCGGGTTTGTCGAGGAGGGAAATTTTGTTACTATTCACTTGGAGTGTAAATTAACGTAAGAAATATATTTTGCATAGTACAATAAGGACATCTCTCTTTGTGCAGAGGGAGTGTCGCGAATATAGAGATCGTATTTCGAAAAGAAAAAGAGAGAGAGAGAGCAGGACGAGGCAAACTTTCCGAGTTAAAACTAACTGGTACAAAGTTATACTTTGAATTAAAACGAATGCATTCGCCACGTTCTATCCGGTCCCCGAAAGCTATTTGGGGGCTCCTAAACTCGCGAGACCAGCGCGACGAGTATGCGTAGTGCGGCACTAGATTAAGCTCGTTTCGGGACAGAAGGAGAGTTATCCACGCGTCGACGACGACATATAGAGGCTTTAACTCAAGTTGAATGGAACTTCGGGCGGGAGAAGCGAAAAGTTTCGCGTTATCGCGCGCGATAGGCTGTACGATATCCTCCCACGTACATGCGCGCACACACCTTCGCGAGTCTTATCTGAATGGAGACGTCGGTTGAAACGATCGGAGATTTTTTCAGGCCTCGATCCCGGCGTAAAGTGGCTGATATGAGAAATCACGCACGATACAGACTGAACTGAATCGGGATCCGCCATTCGCGAGGAACGGGGAGATTTTCGAGTCGTTCCGCAGGAGCGCACGTCCGTCCGTTACCCATTTCGCCGCCTTACGAGCCCTGAGAGTGACATTGTCCGGTTCGACAATGTCACTCAGCCGACATCATCCGCTATAAAGACACCTATTCAGCGAACGTCGAATCAACGTCGCAGTTATCCTGATCGACGGCGGGCGGGCGTGATTACAACGAGATTATCCTGACGGGAGCCGGGAGAGAGATCCCAAGCGCGACGTCGTCGCGTCGACGCGTCGCACCGTCGCAACGTCCTCCACTTCGGCCAACGTTGGAATCATCCGAGGCATCTAGGCGACGCTCCGGCCGATACACGTCGAAGAGAATTCAAGACGGCTCCGAGTCACATCGGATCACACCGAAACTACGCGCGACGCGCGCCTCCGCTCGGGAGAGCGCGCGGAGGCCCGCTCCGAGAGCGCTGCCTCGTCAGGATCGCCGGGAAAGATCCGCAGCGAGAATTACGAAGTGAGGAATCTCGAAAATGCCGAGAAAAATGCCGGCAAGAGTTCGCCGACGAGGATCCCCCCCCCCCCCCC